>NC_140631.1:32241309-32408809 GCF_057382275.1 Copadichromis virginalis | reverse complement strand
AACATGTCATATTGGCCCAGTTTATTTTTTCTTATCATTGTTATGATGATACCATAAATAGCATTTGCATTTTCTGTTGTATTGTTCTTTTGCTGTTAGGGTGTTCTTGTTATGGATAAAAAAAACTGTTTTTTGAAACTAGCTGATCTGCACTTTGCCAACTTCTGTCAACAACATTTGTGAATTTTGGCAGCAAAAACAAGCAAGGTCTTGTTCCAGAGAACAGATTTAGTTTTTAGTACAAGTGATGTAACTGGTTCACAAAGAGGTGAATTGAATGTGTTAAAAACAATGAATCAGTCAATTTGCTGCTGATGCTGACTGGTGTAATAAGCATTTAATTTGACCAATTACTGCAGATTATATCTGTAAAGAAGCTGAATAAATGTTGCCTGATAACTTATGGTGAACGGGTGGGAATAAATAAGGCTACGTTCACACTGCAGGCGAAAGCGCATCAAATCCGATTTTTCTGACCCTATGCGACCCATATCCGATCATGCTATGACAGTGTGAACGGCGCAAATCCGATATTTTCAAATCCGATCTGGGTCACTTTCGTATGTGGTACTGAATCCGATACATATCCGATGTTTTAGAAAGCGACTGTTGTTTGAACGGTCATGTCGCATTAAATCCGTCTTTTACGTCACCAACACAAGACAGGCGCCAATTATCAGCGCCCGATAAGACATCGCGAATGCTTCCTGGCCGTGTAGATGTCAGTGAAACTGTTGGGAAGACAACGTTGGAGAAACGTGAACATTTTATTTGTACTGTATAATCTGCAGATTCTGACAGAAATCTGCAACTATCCTTTGAAGCACCGCTCCTCTCTAAAACAGCAATAAGGATCATTATTAGGTTATTTACATTATTATGTAAATAACAAAATAACTTAAAGTAAAAATTGGGAAACGTAAAGTCCGAAGTCTTTATATTAAGGGCCATCTGTCAAACAATACTGTTTGCTCTGGGTCTAAACAGAGCGCGTTGTGTGTGAAGTCTTTTGCGCATGCGGGCCGCTTTGAGCGTTCACACTAGCGCCTTTGCTGTCGCATTTTATTTGTAGTGTGAACACGCAGACAAAAAAATCGGATTTGATCAAAAAAATCGGAATTGAGCATCAAGACCTGCAGTGTGAACGTAGCTTCCAGTTGCTTTTCGATATGTAACTGAATCAGAACAGGTGAATATTGAAATGTATTTTTCTTTACCTTTCTTTCCTTTGCGAAATGTCTATTGTATTGGGGGAAAAACAAATGATCAAACTATCAAATTGTTATGCTTCAATCGCGTTTTATGAACACAAAATGCGCATGTTTATTGAATATGAAAAAGTTGTGTTGATTGAACACAATTGTTTAAGTTTCTGCCAAAGCAAAACATTTGTGTGCAACCAATGTCCACTATTGAATCAAGTAAATCTAACATGGCCTTTTTTTCAGTGTAGGCTGCAGCCTGGCTACTCATCAGTTTGTTATACAGGGAGTGCAGAATTATTAGGCAAGTTGTATTTTTGAGGAATAATGTTATTATTGAACAACAACCATGTTCTCAATGAACCCAAAAAATTCATTAATATCAAAGCTGAATGTTTTTGGAAGTAGTTTTTGGTTTGTTTTTAGTTTTAGCTACTTTAGGGGGATATCTGTGTGTGCAGGTGACTATTACTGTGCATAATTATTAGGCAACTTAACAAAAAACAAATATATACCCATTTCAATTATTTATTTTTACCAGTGAAACCAATATAACATCTCCACATTCACAAATATACATTTCTGACATTCAAAAACAAAACAAAAACAAATCAGCGACCAATATAGCCACCTTTCTTTGCAAGGACACTCAAAAGCCTGCCATCCATGGATTCTGTCAGTGTTTTGATCTGTTCACCATCAACATTGCGTGCAGCAGCAACCACAGCCTCCCAGACACTGTTCAGAGAGGTGTACTGTTTTCCCTCCTTGTGAATCTCACATTTGATGATGGACCACAGGTTCTCAATGGGGTTCAGATCAGGTGAACAAGGAGGCCATGTCATTAGTTTTTCTTCTTTTATACCCTTTCTTGCCAGCCACGCTGTGGAGTACTTGGACGCGTGTGATGGAGCATTGTCCTGCATGAAAATCATGTTTTTCTTGAAGGATGCAGACTTCTTCCTGTACCACTGCTTGAAGAAGGTGTCTTCCAGAAACTGGCAGTAGGACTGGGAGTTGAGCTTGACTCCATCCTCAACCCGAAAAGGCCCCACAAGCTCATCTTTGATGATACCAGCCCAAACCAGTACTCCACCTCCACCTTGCTGGCGTCTGTGTCGGACTGGAGCTCTCTGCCCTTTACCAATCCAGCCACGGGCCCATCCATCTGGCCCATCAAGACTCACTCTCATTTCATCAGTCCATAAAACCTTAGAAAAACCAGTCTTGAGATATTTCTTGGCCCAGTCTTGACGTTTCAGCTTGTGTGTCTTGTTCAGTGGTGGTCGTCTTTCAGCCTTTCTTACCTTGGCCATGTCTCTGAGTATTGCACACCTTGTGCTTTTGGGCACTCCAGTGATGTTGCAGCTCTGAAATATGGCCAAACTGGTGGCAAGTGGCATCTTGGCAGCTGCACGCTTGACTTTTCTCAGTTCATGGGCAGTTATTTTGCGCCTTGGTTTTTCCACACGCTTCTTGCGACCCTGTTGACTATTTTGAATGAAATGCTTGATTGTTCGATGATCACGCTTCAGAAGCTTTGCAATTTTGAGACTGCTGCATCCCTCTGCAAGATATCTCACTATTTTTGACTTTTCTGAGCCTGTCAAGTCCTTCTTTTGACCCATTTTGCCAAAGGAAAGGAAGTTGCCTAATAATTATGCACACCTGCTATAGGGTGTTGATGTCATTAGACCACACCCCTTCTCATTACAGAGTTGCACATCACCTAATATGCTTAATTGGTAGTAGGCTTTCGAGCCTATACAGCTTGGAGTAAGACAACATGCATGAAGAGGGTGATGTGGACAAAATACTCATTTGCCTAATAATTCTGCACTCCCTGTAGAGGGTAAGCTCCACCCTTGTGCTTACTTCTCCCGTCGTCTGCAGAGCAGAACTACGACATCGGGGACAGGGAGCTGTTGGCAATCAAACTCGCCCTGGAGGAGTGGCGCCACTGGCTAGAGGGCGCAACAGAACCCTTTGTGGTATGGACTGACCACAAGAACCTCGAATACATCCGGTCGGCTAAACGACTAAATGCCCGACAAGCCAGGTGGGCTCTGTTCTTTACCAGATTCTGCTTCACCATCACCTACAGGCCCGGCTCTCGGAACGTGAAACCCGATGCCCTTTCCCGTCTATTCACTACCTCAGAGGACCCCAACCGTGAGGCTCCCATTCTCCCTCCCACATGCGTTATCGGAGCCCTGTCGTGGGAGATCGAGTCTGCCATACAGGAGGCCCAGCGGGCAGAACCGGATCCGGGGACTGGTCCCCCGGGATTGCTCTTTGTTCCCACGTCCGTTCGCTCACGAGTGCTACAATGGGCCCACGGCGGAAAACTCACCTGTCATCCGGGCATTCATCGCACCGTCACCTTCATCAAGCGGTTCGCCTGGTGGCCTACACTGGCCAAGGACGTCCAAGAATTCATCGCCGCCTGTCCAACCTGTGCCCAGAATAAACCTGTCAACCAGCCCGCTGCCGGCCTACTTCATCCCTTACCTACGCCAAGCCGCCCCTGGTCCCACATTGCAGTTGACTTTGTCACTGGTCTTCCGCCATCATCAGGTAACACAGTCATCCTCACCATGGTCGACCGTTTTTCTAAAGCTGCCCACTTTGTTGCTCTCCCCAAGCTCCCCACTTCCCTTGAGACCGCTGCATCCCTCTGCAAGATATCTCACTATTTTTGACTTTTCTGAGCCTGTCAAGTCCTTCTTTTGACCCATTTTGCCAAAGGAAAGGAAGTTGCCTAATAATTATGCACACCTGCTATAGGGTGTTGATGTCATTAGACCACACCCCTTCTCATTACAGAGATGCACATCACCTAATATGCTTAATTGGTAGTAGGCTTTCAAGCCTATACAGCTTGGAGTAGGACAACATGCATGAAGAGGATGATGTGGACAGAATACTCATTTGCCTAATAATTCTGCACTCCCTGTATGTTGAAGTTCAGGGTCTGACTGCTGGGCTGGGGTCGACATTCACAAAACTAAAGTCACTTTGGGTTCTAGCATCATAATGCAACTGTCTCTGTCCTGGATGCAGCTTGCACTTTACCATTTATTCATTCCTCAGACTGTGCCACTAACTGAAATTGACTGATTGTAATTCAGTTCATCCATTCCACTTATCCTTATCAGCCCTCTGCAACCCTGATAAGGACCCAGTGGGGAACAGAGGCTGGGTACACCTTGGACAAGTTGCCAGACTTTGGACTGTGGTACCCAGAGTATGAACCCACACAAACACTGGGAGAACACACAAAATCCACATAGAAATACACAGTACCTTCTTGCTGTGAGGCAATAGTGCTAACCACTGCAAAATGTATTCCACTACAGATTACAGAATACATGCCCCATAATGTATTTTGTAATCTATTCCATTACGTTACCTAATGAGAGTAACGTATTCTGAATACTTTGGATCACTTAATATATTATCATGCTTTTTACAACTACATGAATGTACTGTTGCTGTGTGATTTATTACTATTACTGAAGGCTATTCGCCATACCAATACCAACTAGATTTTTAAATCTTAATATAAAATGAGTAACAGTAGGGTGGAGATTAGGTAAGGCTGCACTTTTCGCAGCGATCTCGTATAGAAAACTATTCCACGCATATATAAAACAGGTCCGCGGCTCCGAACCGTAGCAAAGGGACCTCTATGACGCCAATGCACACAGTGCTCGCAGACGCTGCAATTTTGCGCTTCCAGCTGAGCCGCTGTCTCCATTGGCGGGGAGGTAAACATGGCAGGAGGCGTTGGATCCAGGGAAGGATAGCTGCATATGTATGTATATGTGTGTGTATGTGTGTCCAGAGTTTAGCTGAGACAGTGTCCTTCGCCCTGCCAGACTAAGTAAACAGTCTTCCAGCCAATCCCGGTGGCCTTGTGTAGGATAGGAAGAACAGTCTATGCACAGTCTGTTATCAGGATGTTTTTGTTCAGCTCCAGCCTTGAGACCACAGCTGACGCCAAAGTGGTAGCCGCATGAAATGATGGTGGTTTTTACTTTAGTGCAAACAACTCATATGAATTTCAAAGCTGTTCTAGCAGTCTGACACTGGTCTCTTGATCTCCTGTTGGAGAGCCGTGAGCTTCTCCACAATGTTATCAATCTTACGCTCCATTAGTTACTTTTGTGACTGATAGGTTAGTGTTACAGTTTTTTTTTATTGGTTTGGCGCAGTTTTCACAAGCAATTGGTACATTTTCAAAACTCTTAGTACTTATATCACAACAGATCATCAAAAGTGCACCTTTTTCAAACATTTCAGCATATTTTCAATTGTGTTAGTACAATACACATAATGACAAAATATCATTTTCACTACACAAAATAAGTGTTTCATCTAAATAAATGTTTCGTTCACAGTTACTGCCTTTCATAATGTTGTCACTATAAAATTTTTGATTTGCATCTCTTATTATTCAGTTTAATACATTTTTCTGTCATTTAATTCAACCGATCTTAATGTTTAATCAATGAATCATTCATTATGTCCATGGATTTTCAACTTGACTGATTGTTGTCTGGTCATTTGTAAGTTCCTTTTGAGAGGAACAATGTCCAGGTGAAACAACTGCGTTCAGAATATATTCAGGTACAACACTAAACTGGCATGCAATTACTGTAACAGAGGGTGATGGAGCTGGACGCTGCTGTGAATCATCACAAGTATATTTTTGTTGATGAGACCGCTTTCAATCTAGCAAAAACTAGACACAGAGGACGTAACCTTATTGGGCTACCATCCACGTCCCTGGACAACGTGGGGGGAACATCTCATGTGTGCAGCTATATCTGAAGATGGTGTGGTAGGCTGTAGACCAGTTCTAGGGTCATACAACACTGAACACCTGATAGTTTTTTTTAAATGAACTGGAGCAGGCCTGTCAGGGAGAAGACATCGTCTATGTTGTTGTGTGGGACAATGTCAGCTTCCACCATGCACAGCTGGTTCAGGAATGGTTTCAAACACACCATATTCCCCTTTCCTCAACCCAATTGAGAAATTCTTCTCTACATGGAGGTGGAAGGTGTATGATCGCCATCCCCATGAGCATGTCTCCCTTCTTCAAGCCATGTGTGGAGCTTGTGGTGATATAACTGCTGAGCAATGTCAAGCCTGGATTCGTCTTGCCAGGAGATTTTTCCCACGGTGCCTGAACAACGAAGACATCCACTGGGATGTTGATGAAAACTTATGGCCCAATGTTAATGACCGGCTTGATTAATTGTATAAAAGTGATAAAGATAAAATAAAAAATATATTGTGCTTATGTAAATGACTTGTTGTTTTTTCTCCCTTTTTCGTGTGTGTGTGTGTATATGTGTATATGTGTGTGTGTATATATATATATATATATATATATATATATATATATATTTTTTTTTTTTTTGGTTATGCCTGAACATAAGTGTAATATTTGCTGTGTAAAGTTTTACAGTTCAGTTACACTCATTCATCACCGAGGACAATTTGAAACGCTTACCTTGTATTATTTGCTCCTGAATGAAATGATTGGTAAAAGTACTACGTTGAAAAAAGATCTTACTGTTTTGTTTGGGTGAGTAAAGCAAATGTTCTCAGAATATATCACAATGATCATATGTTCTGCAACAATGATTAAGTGGAATGAAAATATGTGCAAATACAATGAACTCATGACATCAGATTTGAAAGAATGACTAGTGGTGTTACAAATGTGATCAAATGTGAGTTTTGTACTGAGAGATTTGAAAATGCACACTTTAGTTGTGAAAATAGTACCAAACCAATTAAAAAAAACTAAGTAAATCAGAGAATTAACTATTCATTGAGGAAATTATTTGGACTAAATTTAATTAAAAGCCGCTGCAGTCAGGTGCTGAACAATTTAAGAAGTAAATTATTTTTGACTAATTCTATTCGAAGAATGGATTCACACAGGACACACAAAAGAAATGCTTTGCACATTCAGGTAGCATTGTTCTCTTCAATTTTATGTGTGAGGTGTTGTGTTGCCAAACAATAATAATAATTTGTGTTGACAGATAAGAGTTGATGGTCAAACCTGGACACCTGATATGTGCAGTAGTTTTATATTTTAGTACTTGAATCGATCTGTTGTACAAAATGTTTCCCAAATGCTTTTCCTTTGGTGACATCTTCCTTTCATGACATTCCCTCTTGTGTTACAGTTTCAGCTATAAAAATCAGCTTGTGACAGCACACACCTCAGATGTGTTTTACTTACCGCAGGGATGGTTTGGTAAAATGACTCTCTGATGTCTTGTGACTTGTTGTTATCTTTGGGTATTATAGATATATGTCATTATATTATCAACAAGCACCGTGAATACTTAACTCAATAGATACACTTGTAGCTGTGAGGCTGTTTAGGTTGACATCATTTAAACTTTGGTTTAGATAGTGTGTGTGGGGAATTTGTTTTTAGAATCTTTAACCAGATATATAATAATATATGTAGATAAGTTCTTAGAATTTTGGGCCTCTCCACATTTTGAAGATATAAAACAAAAGAATATTTGCCTAAAAGTTAGAAATACATGGCAACAAATAACTCAGTAATTGGTGGTCAGTTGGCAATAAACAACATCAATAATCGGGTCATCATAGTCCAGGTATTAATCTCTGTGTTTCTTTGCATCAACCTTTTGCTAATCACAACATTTTTTATGAAGGATATTGTAACGACCGTGGGTTAGTGGAGCTAAACTGGCTAAACTGCTCACTAGCTAACGGCTAGCGGGGCGCTAGCGGCTATCGCTACACTTCACAGCGAGTGGAGAGCGCTCGTGCCTCATACACCGCACGACCCTGAGCGTCTCAGCAGCAGACTGATAATCCCCAAATGATCCAGTAGGAGGCAGTAGTGGTTCACACCAGTCATTTATTTGCCGTATTTTTTCACACACGTAACACTGCTGACACCGAACCCCTATCACGCTCCCACCACATAGAGTCGCGGTGTCAGCCAACTATACCAATTCACCCCCCTCCACAGAACACACATCAACTTCACTGTGGCTTACATTAACATAACACTAACACAACATGCAAATCAACACATATGAACTAGTAGAACGATAGAAAACACAGAGACAACACAATACCCAGAATGCACCTGGCTAACAACCCCAGCCAGGTCATTACACAGCCCCCTCCCAAAAAGGTTTAGTGTCCCCACAACCTTAACTGTCCACAATGTAGTCCAGCAAATGTCCGGGCCGGCGTCGAGTACGCTTCGGCCTCGACTGGGAATCCATGGCGCCCCCCTCCGGGCCGGGCGTAGGGGGCGAGGAGTCCCCAGGCTGCACACCAGCCTGCGGGTTGGGGGCAAGCGGATGGTATGGCGCCAGCCGGTCCTTGTGTAGCACCACCCGCCTTCCCCGCCCCGGCATCCGGACTCTGAAGACCACCTCCGACAGCTGCTCCAGGATTTCGCCCGGGCCTTGCCAGTGGCTCATGAGCTTGGGGGTCAGCCCCCGCTTCCTCTGGGGGCAGAACACCCAGACCCGATCTCCGGCCCCCAGCATAGGACCGTGCGCACGGGTATCATACGCCCGTTTCTGGCGGGCCCCGGCTCCCTCCAATGTCCGTCTTGCCAGTTGATGCACCGTGTGCAACCGCTCCCTGAGCCGCCGGAAGTAGTCCATCTCTGGTCCACCAGCAATCTCCGGCTCAGGGGGCGCTCCGAACACTAAGTCCACCGGGGTCCGGAGCTCCCTTCCGAACATCAACGCCGCAGGAGTACACTGACTTGACTCCTGCACTGCTGTTCGATATGCCCACAAAACAAGGGGCAGGTGTTGGTCCCAGTCCCTCTGATGTTGGCTGGTCAGGATGGCCAGCTGGGTGGCCAACGTGCGGTTGAACCGCTCAACCAGACCATCGCTCTGAGGATGGAGGGGGGTGGTCCTCGTTTTTCTCACCCCCAGCCTCCGACACACTTCTCCCAGCACCTGGCTCTCAAAGTTCCTCCCTTGGTCGCTATGGAGCTCCTCCGGTACACCAAACCGCGTGAACATCTCATCCACCAGAGTCCGCGCCGTCGTCACCGCACTCTGGTCCGGCACCGCGTACGCCTCTGGCCACTTTGAGAAATAATCCATCGCGACCAGGACATACCGGTTGCCGGCATCAGTCACAGGGAATGGACCCAGGATATCCACTCCAATCCGCTCCATTGGCGCCCCAACTAGGTATTGCTGCAATGGGGCATGGGAGCGCTGGCTGGGACCTTTCTTCGCCGTGCAGTCGTCACAGCAGTGGACGTGGATCTCCACGTCCTGACGACACCCCGGCCAGTAGAACCGCCGTCTCAGCCGTCGCAACGTCTTGCCATTCCCAAAATGGCCAGTACCTGCAGCCCCATGGACCCAGCGGAGGACCTCAGGCCGCAAGGCCCGGGGAACCAGGAGCTGGAGTATGTCGCCTCCCCCGTCTGGCGCTCGCCACCGCCGGTAGATTACACCGCCATGGAGCTCCAGGCTGTTCCACTAGGAGTACAGCGACTTTGTCTCGGGCCCTTGGGAAGACACGGCGGACCAGTCTGGCCGTGTCCCTGCCTCCATCCAGTCCCTCACCATCTCCAGCGCTGGATCGCTCACCTGGTGCTGCTGTAGCTCCGCCGCGGTGAAAGGTTCCTGCCCTTCACCCACACCCTCAGGTTCTGCTGCTGCCGATGTCGGACCCCGGTCCAGCTCCTCCATGCGCCTGCAGTACCGGCACTCATCCGCAGAACAGGGGCGCCTGGACAGGGCGTCAGCGTTGGCGTGTTGCCGCCCTGGTCGGTGCTGGGCCTCAAAGTCGTACTCTTGTAGTATTTCCAGCCACCGGGCCACCTGACCCTCTGGCTGGCGAAAGTTCAGCATCCAGGTTAGGCTGGCGTGGTCTGTCCTGAGCAGGAACTTAGTGCCCAGGAGGTAAGGTCGGAAGTGACGAACCGCCAGGACCACAGCCAACAGCTCACGCCGGGTAACACAGTAATTCCTCTCGGCCCGGCTGAGGCTGCAGCTGTAGTATGCCACCACTCGCTCCTCAGCCTCTCCCCTCTGGGAGAGCACCGCTCCGACCCCCACGTTGCTGGCGTCGGTGTCCAAAATGAAAGGCTGGCTGGGGTCAGGATACGCCAAGACCAGGGCACTCACAAGGGCAGTTTTCAGCTGCTCGAAAGCCGTTGCACAGCCCTCCGTCCAACCAAACCGCTGACCCTTGTTTGTCAACTGATGCAAGGGGCTAGCGACGGTGGCAAAGTCTTTTACAAACCTCCTGTAATAGGAGGCCAGCCCCAGGAAGCTTCGTAGCTCGGCGACGTTCGATGGGGTAGGCCAGTCCCCCACAGCAACCACCTTCTCGGGGTCAGTAGCCACCCCCTGTTCGCTCACCACATGTCCCAGGAACTTCACCTGGCGAGCAAGAAGGTTGCACTTGGCCGGGTTCAGCTTTAGTCCGGCCCCGCGGATGGCAGTCAGAACCTCTCGTAGGTTGGCCACGGCCTGTTCAAAGTCCTTAGCATGAGTCAGCAAGTCATCCAAATAGACCACGCAGCGGGCACGGGGAATGTCTTTGAGGACCCTTTCCATTAACCTTTCGAACGTGGCTGGTGCATTGCATAGTCCAAAAGGCATCACCTTAAACTGCCACAGTCCTTGCCCTATGGTGAATGCAGTCTTGGGCCGCGCCTCGGCAGCGAGCTCCACCTGCCAGTACCCACTGCGGAGGTCTAGCGAGCTGAACCAACTGGACCCAGCGATGTAATCCAGTGCGTCATCGATGCGAGGCAACGGGTAAGAGTCCTTGCGGGTGACCGCGTTCAGACGCCTGTAGTCCACACAAGGGCGCCACCCCCCTGTTTTCTTCCGCACCATAACCATAGGTGCGGCCCATGGACTATCCGAGGGTTCAATGACGCCATTAGCTGCCATCTCTTTTATCAGTCCCTCGGCAGCTTGGCGTTTGGCGAGGGGCAGGCGGTGGGGCCGCAGCCGGATTGGAGCAGCTGCTCCAGTGTCTATAGTGTGTTGCACCAGGCCCGTCCTTGTGCAGTCCTCTTCCCTGGCGGCGAAAGTGTCCATAAACTCTGCCAAGAGGCTCTGCAACTGCTGCTGCTGTGTCGCACTGAGGTGCACCCCACTTCGCCGCCCAAGCTCCTCTACTGCCGCGACAGTCTCAGGTGACGGGGAGACTGCCGAGCTAGGCGGCGACTCTGGCTGCGGGATGTTGGCCCTGCTTACGTCCACCCCCTGGGTCCTCTTCCGCACCCTTGCCGCCCTCGGCCCCTGGCTGTGGCATGGAGCTGCGGGGCGTAAGGGCTTTGGGGGTGCTGGTGGGGTGGGGGTCTGTCCCTGGCTACCGCGGCCCACTTGAAGCTGCACGGTCTCAGCACCAAGGTGGATGGCAACTCCCGGTACATCGACCCGTGCCCCCCAGTGGGCCAGCAAGTCCAGTCCAACAATGCACTCGTCTGTTATGTCGGCAAGCCAGAACTCATGGTTCACACTGTTCGTTCCCACCACCACCTGCAGAGTCTTTTTCCCCGGCATCACGGTCTTTTCTCCTGTGACAGTGTACAACGCTGTGTGAGTAGGGGTCCAGTCTTTTGGCAATGAGCCACCCGTCTCCGGGAGCACCCCCCTTCGCAGCAAGCAGATGGTGGACCCCGTGTCTACCAGGGCCCGGCAAGACCGTCCATCAACTATACAGTCCAGGTACAGTCCACGGGTGGACCCACAGCGGCCCACCACGGGATGAGTGTCATGGAGAGGGTTTAACGATTGGGGTGGGGGTTCCCTCACTGTCTCACCCCGTGGCCGTTTCCCGTTGGTGATGTCACTCGGCTCCGAGGACTAGGTGCGGGACAGTTCCGGGCGAGGTGACCAGGTTCCCCGCACCGATAACAGCAGTCCGTCCGGCGCCTCCGACGTGGAACTGCCTCTGATTGGGCTCGTCTGGCCTCCTCCTCCTCATCCGACTGGGACGCGTTCATCTCTCGCTCGACCATCCTGGCCGATCGTCGGGTCCCTGGCTCGCCCCGCAGCACCTCCTCAGCCCGCTCAGCCTCCCTCAGTGCCTCCTCCAGGTCTCGGGGGGATGACAGCCGGACATGCTGTCGCAGCCTCTCCGGTGTGAGGCCCCTCAGGAAGGCATGGAGACCCAGCTCCTCTCGTGCCGCTCCTGGGAATGTCGGGTAGCCCCGTCGGGCATAGAGGCGGACATCCGCAGCAAAGGACCCCAGGCTCTCTCCTTCGCGTCGGCGTCGGCAAGCCAGCTCCTCCCTGCTCTGTTCGGCTGGTGGTCTCTGTCCAAACCGTCTGCCGAGCGCCGTGGTCAAGGCCCGGAGGTCGCGCTGCTCCTCTGGGGGCAGGTCCAGCAGAACCTGGAGCGCTGGGCCCTCCAGTGCAAGCGCCAGGTGGGTGGCAGTCTCTTCTTGACCCCACCCGTTGTGAGTGGCAGCCAGCGTGACTTGGGCCAGATACGGCTCCAGCTGCGTCGCCCCAGTGTAGTGCTGTAGCTTAGCAGCCGTCCTGCCAGGAAGCTGTGGTGCGGCCCCAGGAATCCCCTCCCGTCGCAGGGAGAGCAGGGGGTGGCTGTTCCGGGGCACGCTGTGGCCCTCTGGCCGCCCCAGCTCGGGTCTTCTCCGCTGGGTCTCGGCAGCCATGCTTTCCAGAAGCGAGCTGTTGTCTCGGATTACGCGCTCTAATTCGCCTATGGTCGGCTCCATAGTGTCTGCTAGACACTCATGAATCCCACTTCTGACACCAATTGTAACGACCGTGGGTTAGTGGAGCTAAACTGGCTAAACTGCTCACTAGCTAACGGCTAGCGGGGCTCTAGCGGCTATCGCTACACTTCACAGCAAGTGGAGAGCGCTAGTGCCTCATACACCGCACGACCCCGAGCGTCTCAGCAGCAGACTGATAATCCCCAAATGATCCAGTAGGAGGCAGTAGTGGTTCACACCAGTCATTTATTTGCCGTATTTTTTCACACACGTAACACTGCTGACACCGAACCCCTATCACGCTCCCACCACATAGAGTCGCGGTGTCAGCCAACTATACCAATTCACCCCCCTCCACAGAACACACATCAACTTCACTGTGGCTTACATTAACATAACACTAACACAACATGCAAATCAACACATATGAACTAGTAGAACGATAGAAAACACAGAGACAACACAATACCCAGAATGCACCTGGCTAACAACCCCAGCCAGGTCATTACAATATTTTTTACACAACTATGCGTTACATCTTATTTGCCATTGCACTGTTGTCTGATTCGCTTTTTTTGCTAATAACCAATGTCTTGCTCATTTTGAATTATTTTAGTTTCACCATACAAGTGTGGTTGTGTGTTATTATATATATTGTTTTGTCTGTGTACACATTTGTCACACCAGTTACTCTGACAGCAATGACCCTGGAGCGTTACGTGGCCATTTGCGTTCCCCTCCGTCATGCAGAACTGTGCCGAACACAGAGAGCTCTGCACTTCATCCTGATCATTCATGGTCTGAGCTCTGTTCCCTGCATTGTTATTCTTTCTATTTTCTTTGCTTCAGCAATCACCAGCTTCTATACCCAGAGCAGAATTTGTGCTGTTGAAATGTTCATTTTTCACAGATGGCAGGATCATCTTAGGTCAGCTATAAGTCAGCTTTATTTCTTGATTATGTCCATCACTATTGTTTTCTCATATGTGCAAATAATGAAAGTGGCCAAAGCTGCATCAGGAGAGAATAAGAAGTCGACATGGAAGGGGCTGAGTACAGTGGTTCTTCATGGTTTCCAGCTGCTGCTGTGTCTTTTTCAGCTCTGGTGTCCATTTATAGAGGCTGCTGTCCTGCAGATTGATTTTATGTTATTTATCAATGTGAGGTACTTTAATTACATAACCTTTATTCTTGCTCCAAGATGTTTGAGTCCTCTAATTTATGGCCTCAGGGATGAGATGTTTGTTAAGGCACTGAAATACTACGCTCTCTGTGGCTTATATAAGAAACATTCAACAGCTTTTTGATTTATTATGTTCTAATGTATTCCAATAGAAATACTCATAGATTTCCTTTTTTTTTTTTTTTTTTTTTTTGCCTGTCCCGTTTGGCTCTTTTGCCATCAGAATTGTTGTCTAAAGGCAAAGAAAGATGCCCAACGGATTTACTTTACCAAACTGACCATCCCAGCCTTGCCGTAATGGTCCATTTGATTCACCTTTTATTGTTTATTTTATTTTCACTTACTGAATACGGGACAGACTTGACTGGGGGAAAGAAGGGGAGAAAGAAAGAGGGAAAGAGGAACAGCTGAGAAGAGGGACGGGGGAGAAGGGCAAAAGACAAAAACCAACAGAACGGGCAGAGAAAAAAAAAATGCATATATCAATCCCCTGGATCACCTGCTGAGAAAGAAAAAAGAAAGCAAGCAGAAGAGAACAAGAGTAATAGAATAAACAGCATCACAATGATATATGGGAATATGACAGTAAATACTAAATGTTAAACCAAATAATACTTGTACAGCTGCTGTTATTGTGTATATATTTATTTATATTTAGATTTCTTCATACATTCTTATATAGTTCTATATTGTGTATTGTGTATTTTGTTGTACAGTTATTTTATTTTCAACTTTAATTTATATATTTATCTTTATCTTATTCTTCCCAGTTAAATTTACCCTTCATTCTAATTTGTGTTGTACAGTTATTTCATTTTTAACCTTAATTTATATTTTATTCCTTCCTAGTTAAATTTACCCTTTTTAATTTTTCATATTTATTTCCTATCTTATTCATAGCCTTTTCCTTTTTTGTTCTCTTTAGGTCACGAGCAGTTGTCCAAGCATTTCACTACATATCGTACTGTGTATGACTGTGTACGTGACAAATAAAAATTTGAATTTGAATTTGTGCAGCACATAAGATCAACAGAACACAGTGTGCTTTGAGGTAGGAGCCATAAAGGGTGTAGTTTGTGGGTGTGATCACCTGTGTGTACACCTGTGAGCATGGACGCGCTTGTTTTTTGTTTTTTAAAAGGTTCCTTCATGTAATAATCTGCTACTCATAGATTTCCAGTGTTTGAAAGTGGTACTGATAAAGCTGGCTATTCCATTCACTCTGCTGGTCTTATACTTAAACTGATGTATAGTATCTGACCCTTTTATGCTTAAATTGATTTTAGTTTGGCAACAGTGTGGATTAGGAGCAGTTAAGTTGTTGTAAAAAAATAAATTTTAATTATTTACTTATTGTAAAACTTATTGTACTCATAATTGTAACTGCTTCGAACAAAAGACATTTAATTGTTACGGTAAAAAATGTACTGAAAATAAATTATTGCCATACATGTCCACTGTCCATTGCTTTATTTAACTCCGTGTAGCCTCAGTCTAATTCACTTAAAGTGACTTTACATTTCTGACTAACAGGCAATATTGAAATGTTACTTATATTGGATGTCTTCATATTCTCTCAATCTCAATCCTGGCAAAGCTGAACGTCTGGTGATTGACACTGTCAGCTTCTGTCAGGAGGTCAGTCATTACTGTGGCAGGTTCAACTAAGAACCAGCATTTAGCTTTCACCCAGTTCCACCAGTCCTGTTTATTAAAAATGAATCAATTCATTTCTTCAGTGTTGATTATTGTATCTCATTTTTCACATGCCTTTCTCTGTCCTTTTTAGCCTATCTACAACTGGTCCAAAGGGAAGCAGCCAGGCATTATTCTTACTTCCTATCACTAGGGTTCCATCAAAGTCAGAAAAATATTTTAATATTTTATTAATGACATATGAAGCTTTACATGGGCAGGCTCTTGTGTACATAGCAGACCTGCTCAGATCCGCAGCAGGCCTGTGCAGTCATCAGCTCAGGATCTGTTAACTGTTAAATTATGTTAAATCTGAGGGTGACCACACTTTTCAGGTATTAGCTCAAACCTTGAAAAAAAATGCACTTGTTCCTTTAGCCCATCTAGTTGGTTGAATCCGTGAAGAGGTCAACATGGAAAGGGCTCAGTACAGTGGTTCTTCATGGTTTCCAGCTGCTGTTGTGTCTTATCCAGCTATGGTATCCATTTATAGAGGCAGCCATCCTCCAGATTGATTTTATGTTATTTGCCAATGTGAAGTACTTTAATTACATAACTTTTACTCTTGCTCCAAGATGTGCGAGTCGTCTAATTTACGGCCTCAGGGATGAGATGTTTGTTAATGCACTGAAATACTATGCTCTCTGTGGCTTATAAGAAACATTCAACAGCTTGTTCATTCTGGTTAATATATTCTAATAGACATATTAAGACATTTATAGGGATGGTCGGAGTTGTACTGATAAAACTGGACATTCAGTTCACTTTTCTGGCCTTATATTAAACTGGTGCATAATAACTGACCTTTTTCTTCATTTGATTGAGCAACATTTGTGTGCAAATAAAACATATTGTACTTGGGTTTCTAACTTCTGTAAACAAACAAACAAAAAACCCATTTAGTTGTTACAATGAAAAAATGTCCGAAAAAATAATTCCTGCTGCTCATATAGAATTTGTGTCAGAATGATTAATAGTGCAATGTTCATTTCTGTTTGAAATGTTTTATCGAACTTTGTGTGACATCAGTCAAATGCCATGAAATTGGCTGTACATTTTCTGGCGAACAGGCAACAAAGCACTGATACTTTGGCACCAAATGGACTTGTATTCTGATTTGTTCCACTATATTCCTCATTTTGCCTTGTGGTGAACCATTTGTAGCATATCAGCTCAGCTATTTTAATAAAATGAAAATTCATGACCGAAACTTGTTTAACAAGTAAGCCGAATTTACTGTGGCATCTTCTACTCCTCTGCGTGGCCTATAAACAAAGTGCACGGGAGTTAGCACTTGTGCAATTTTCATCAAACATTTCTATCACAACTAAGGTAAAAGCATTTGGAAACAATGACTTCATAACCTTACAAACTGTTCAAGAATTTCCATCACAGCTAGTGTAAAGGCAATCTATTTTTTCTCAGTACATGCTGTGCAAGTAAAGCGTTATTGATATGTTATGAAAAAAGGACTCAGTTTTTGTGCACATGATTTGAATAAACAACAAGATGATAAATTTAGTTAGGAGCACCAGTTATTTCAGTGGACACCATACAGAGTGACCTAACTGCTGTTTTTAATTTTCAGTAAGTAGGCCAGTTTGAACCCATATTATCTGCAACCATATTGTTTACTCACTCCGTTTGCTGCCTTTGTTTGACTTTCTTTTTTGAGGTTTTTACAAAATGCAGGTCAGACATTATATCCTGTTTGAAAACAAGATTAATTTTCTGTATGCTAAAATTCACATATTTAGTCTTCCATTTTTTTTCTTGTTGAAGTGAAAGTTATATTGTTAACAAAGATTTATGATGTCTCTGCAAAAAGCATCATAAAAGTGTGAGGGTAGTAAGCAAAGACAGATATCCACAGTGCCAAGTGGAGGTAAGATGAAAGTGCTATAAGCATACTTTACTGAACCTCAACAAAGATTCTTAAATGAGATACTGTCTTTGATTGAAGATTGGGCAAAAGAAACTTACGTGTTTGCTTTTTTTTTTTTAATTACTGAATGATTCACAGGTCAGTGTTAAGTAGGTCAGGTACAAGTGTTGGAATAAAAATGAGTGAAAAGGAATTGAGTATCCAAAGAAAAAAATGAAAGTCCTTCAGAAAGCCCAGAGAACTGTTACTTACGACCAAACTAGCAGTACTTCTGATCTTATAAGTCGGGAATCATGCGAAATCTGAATCTTGTGACTGTATTTCATTGAAAAAAAAAAAGGTCTGTGTAGCTCCACACAGCTCCAGTCAAGTACTGAACAGCCAGCAGCATTTTTTCAGCATTTTTTTTTTCTTTCAAAGAACTGATTGCCGTTATCTGGGACATTTGGGACAGGCACAAGAAATGCTTTATATATTTATAGTGGCAGTGCTGCTTTCTTTTATTAGTTTAGACTATGATAACTGTGGGGTATTGTGATTTCAAACAATAAATTGTTTCTATAGAGACAGGTAAGAGTTGATGGACAAATCTAGAGACCAATTACATGCAGTAGTTGTGTATACTTGAATCGATCTATTGTACAAAATGTTTCCCAAATGCATTTCCTTTGGTGACATCTTCCTGTCGTGACATTCCCTCTTGTGTTACAGTTTCAGCTATAAAAATCAGATTATGACAGCACACACCTCAGACATGTTCTATTTACCGCAGGGATGCATTGGTAAAATGACTCTCTGATGTCTTGTGACTTGTTATCTTTAGGTATTATAGATATATGTCATGTCATATCAACATGCACTGTTAATGTTTAACTCAATATATATTCCACTTATTTTTACTGTGAGGCTGTTAAATTTGAATTTATTTTAACTTTGGATAAGATACTTTGTGTGAGATTTTATTTTAGAATTTAGAAACCAGACATGCATTCATATATGTAGATAAGTTCTTAAGATCTCCCCATATATGAAGATTTAAAACTATTTGCCTAAAACTAATAAATATATGGCATTAAATAACTCAGTAATTGGTGGTCAGCTGGCAATAAACAACATCAATAATCAGGTCATAATAGTCCAGTTACTTATCTCGATGTTTCTTTGCATCAACCTTTTGCTAATCACAACATTTTTTATGAAGGATATTTTTTACACAACTATGCGTTACATCTTATTTGCCATTGCACTGTTGTCTGATTCACTTTTTTTGCTAATAACTAATGTCTTGCTCATTTTGAGTTATTTTAGTTTCACCATACAAGTGTGGTTGTGTGTTATTATATATATTGTTTTGTCTGTGTACACATTTGTCACACCAGTTACTCTGACAGCAATGACCCTGGAGCGTTACGTGGCCATTTGCGTTCCCCTCCGTCATGCAGAACTGTGCCGAACACAGAGAGCTCTGCACTTCATCCTGATCATTCATGGTCTGAGCTCTGTTCCCTGCATTGCTATTCTTTCTATTTTCTTTGCTTCAGCAATCACCAGCTTCTATACCCAGAGCAGAATTTGTGCTGTTGAAATGTTCATTTTTCACAGATGGCAGGGACATCTTAGGTCAGCTATAAGTCAGCTTTATTTCTTGATTATGTCCATCACTATTGTTTTCTCATATGTGCAAATAATGAAAGTGGCCAAAGCTGCATCAGGAGAGAATAAGAAGTCGACATGGAAGGGGCTGAGTACAGTGGTTCTTCATGGTTTCCAGCTGCTGCTGTGTCTTATTCAACTCTGGTGTCCATTTATAGAGGCTGCTGTCCTGCAGATTGATTTTATGTTATTTATCAATGTGAGGTACTTTAATTACATAACCTTTATTCTTGCTCCAAGATGTTTGAGTCCTCTAATTTATGGCCTCAGGGATGAGATGTTTGTTAATGCACTGAAATACTACGCTCTCTGTGGCTTATATAAGAAACATTCAACAGCTTTTTGATTTATTATGTTCTAATGATCCACAGATTTCCAGGGATGGTCAGAGTTTTACTGATAAAAACAGACATTCTGTTCACTCTGCTGGTCTTATATTAAACTGATGCATAATATGACCCTTTTCACCTTTCTATTGTTCTTATTTAAAAAAATTTCGATAACAGGCAGCTTGCTTTGTGTTATTGTAGTCTTTTGTGGTGATTTTGCACTATATAAATACAACTGGACTGAATTGAAAATGCAGCTCAGATAATAACATTTGTTTGTAAACAAAACATGTTGTACTTGTGATTGTAGCTTCTTTAAACAATAAAAAAATATTTAGAATATAATAGAATCAACCTTTATTATCTCACGAATGAGAAATTTGGGTGTTACACAGATCTAAAGGGAATATAAAATGTAGAAGGAAGACACAATGCGGTCCTATATACATAAGCAACTGAAGTTCATATATGCACGTAACAATGCACAGAAATATGTATACAAATTGTACAGAGATAAAAAAAAAAAAAAGTTCAACTGTGTTATAGAGTCTGACAGCTGCTGGTAAGAATGACCTGCAGTAGCACTCCTTCCTACACTGTGGGTGTAAAAGTCTACTGCTGAACAAGCTGCTCAGTGCTCATACAGGTTCATGCAGGGGATGGGAGGTATTGTCCATGATGGATCTTAGCTTAGACAACATCCTCTCCTCCCCAACCTGCTCGATGGACTTCAGCGGACAGTCCAGGACAGAGCTGGCCCTCTTGACCAGTTTGTTAAGTTTCCCCCTGTCCCTCTCTGCCATTCCACCACTCCAGCAGACCACAGCATAAAAAATAGCAGATGCCACCACAGTGTCATAAAACTTCCTTAGCAGAGTCCTGTTCACCCCAAAAGATCTCAGCCGCCATCGCAGGTGGAGATGACTTAGACCAGGGGTCAGCAACCTTTAAAACCCAAAGAGCCATTTGGACCTGGTTTCCATGCAAAACAAAACACTGGGAGCCGCAAATACTTTTTGACATCTAAAATGAAGATAACACTGTATATATTAGTTTTTTACCTTTATGCTTTGCGTGAACAACTAAGATGTGTTGCTTATGAAATCCATGAAGTGCTACAGAGAAAGTTACATTTTATTTATGTAATTAACACATTTTGAACTCGTAAAGAAATATAACAAAAGGAAAGACACCCAGCTGAACTAAAATGATCCATGTAGCAAACAAAAACTGTTGTGAGCCTTATATCGCCATTGGGCTTTTGGAGCCTTGACCTGGCTTTTAAAAAATAATTGGAAAAAAAGCACTATGCTGCTAAAAAAAAAATCAAAAATAGATATTTGCAAAATTCTGCCGAAATATGTATTTTGCCAGGTTAAGGTGTGTGGAGGGGCGTTGTCTGCACTGCAGGGGAGGTGGACGCACTTTAGCGGCACCCGCAATCACGCCTCGCCACCTTAACGTCTTTGCTATCTATGCTGTTGTTGGTGTATGCCAGGCTGTGAGCTGAAAAGCTTCAGCCGGCTGTATGAGTCAGCAACCGTGTGTGAAAACCGGTCAATAAAGAGATGCTGAAAAGCATGTTCATGCAAACATCGTCGGGTCTGCCGTGGTATGTTTACAATGGGACTTCTGCTCTTGAACCTCTGCGCATATCCCATATTAAGCGCACAGCGTCTGCAAATCAGGGCTGTACGAAGTCACTTTCATCTTTACCCAGGACTGTAAGCTGTCATCTGTGATGCGTGAGCGGTGTTTGTTTTTAACATAGTTCACGGTGGAGAACAGCTGCTGGCATAATGTGGATCCGAAGATCCATAATTGGCCTACCTGGGGTTGAAAGTCTCGATAAATGTATGGAGTTTCAGCGAGTATACCGGCTTCCGCGAATGTGACGCTTATTGTGAGCGATGAAAAAATAATAAAATAGAATTAAATTTTTATATTTCAATATCACAATAATCTTACAATTTAGAACTAAAAGTAAAAAAAAAATAACTAACATAAATAAAATACACTAAATACTTCTAATTAATTTTCCCAAACCACGCGGAGCCGCACTATAAGGACTAAAGGTTGCCGACCCCTGACTTAGATCCTTTTTGTAGATAGAATGCATTTTTGTTTGTGGACCAGTCCAGTTTGTTACCAAGGTGAACACCCAGGTATTTGTACTCCCCTACTGTTTCAGTGTCCAAACCCTGGATGTTCACTGGTGTAATAGGGGGTGGCTTCTTGCTGAAATCAATCACCAGCTCCGTCCTGCTGGCATTGATGCGAAGATGGTTCTGTTCGCACTAGCTAAAAAAGTAATTCATGACCCCCCTGTATTCCACTTCGTTTCCCACTGACACCTGACTCACAATGGCGGTGTTGTCTGAGAACTTCTGGAGATGGCAAGTGTCCATGTTATAAGGATAAAAGGGTGAAGAGGAAAGGTGCAAGTACTGTTCCTTGTGAGACCTCCATGCTACAGACTACCACCTCAGACACACAGTCCCTCAGCCTCACATACTGGGGTCAACTGGTAAGTAATCAACAATCGGGGGCGACCGTGGCTCAGGGGATTGGGAAGCTCATCTGTAACCGGAAGGTTGCTGGTTAGATCCTCCTGCTCTCTCTGCCCTGGTCGTTGTGTCCTTGGGCAAGACACTTTACCCTACCTCCTACTGGTGCTAGCCAGAGGGGCCAGTGGCGCGATATAGCAGCCTCGCATCTGTCAGTCTGCCCCAGGGCAGCTGTGGCTACAACTGTAGCTTGCCTCCACCAGTGTGTGAATGTGAAAATGAATGAATAATGGAATTGTAAAGCACTTTGGGTGCCTAGAAAAGCGCTATATAAATGCATTCCATTATTATTGTTGTTATTATTATTATTATTATTATTATCCATGAGGGCAGCTGATGGTCCATTCCCGCTCCCTGCAGCTTCCCCCTTAGAACTGAGGGTTGGATGGTGTTGAAGGCACCGGAGAAATAAAAAAAACCCCATCATTCTCACAGTACACCTGGGACTCTCCAGATGAGAGAAGCAGCAGGTAGATGACAGCATCATGCACTCCGATGTTCGGCTGGTAGGCAAACTACAGTGGGTCTAGGTCTCTTCCAACTAGTGGGCGAAGGTGGTGAAGTATGATCCTCTCAATGGCCTTCATTAGGTGTGAAGTCAGTGCAAAAGGTCTGAAGCGGTTCAGCTCCTTGGGGTGCATTGTCTTTGGCACTGGCACCACGCAGGAGGTCTTCCACAGAATGGGGACTCTCTCCAGACTGAGACTCAGGTTAAAGATGTATGTAATAACCTCACAAAGTTGATCTGCACAGTCCCTCAGAGGTCTGGAGCTGAATTCATCCAGACCCCTGGCCTTCCTAGATTACATCTCCCTCAACTGACTCCGCACCTGGTCAGATGTGATGGAGAGGCTGTAGTATAGGGTGTGGGTGGGTGGCTCCTGGTGACTGGCATGGGCAGAGGAGGCAGTAGTGGTTGAAGGTTTTGACATCAATTTTGTTTGATTTGGGTGATGTGGGGGAGCTGGTTGACCTTTTGACCTTTACATTTTCATTGATATCTTTAAGACAGAAGCAGCACAAACGACAATCTTTGCAGCACAACCCAAACATAGCACAGTTGACTGACATCAATTTTGTTTGATTCCATCAATGCGGGGGGGCTGGTTGACCTCTGATGACCTCTAGAAATGTTTATTAATATCTTTAAAATGAAAGCGGCACAAACGAAAATTTTTGCAGCACAAACATAGCACAAATGTTTGATACCACTTTTGTTAGATTTGAAGAAGGTGGGTGGCAACTTCACTAACATTGGTTAAATCTATTAGCCCAAACCTGACTATCCAGGTCCTCAGGCTCTGGACCCCCTCTGCTCACTGTGATGGTGTTCAGTCCTCTCCACACACCTCTGGTGTTGCTCTGCTGGAGATGCTCCTCCTGTAGCTGTCCTTTCCCCTCCTTATCTCTCTCGTTAGCTCCTCTGGACTCTCCTCATTTCCTCTCTGTCTCCAGATCTGAAACCCCTCCTTTTCTGCTCCAGCAGAAAAGTGGGCTGCATATTACCTCCCAGTCTGTAGTTTGGAAGCAGTCTTTCAGTGCCATGCTCACCTCTTTACCTCTGAAGAGGTGGGGGGTTATTTACACACCAGCTTATGTATGAGGGAACCAGATCGACCAGGTTATGGTCTGAGCGACCTAGTGGGGAGAGGGGTGATGATCTATATGCATATTTGCATACAGTAAGTCCGGTGTTTTGTTTTCTCTGGTAAAACAACCCACATACTGGGTGAAAGTAGGAAGAGTTGAGGACAAGGAAACATGATTAAAATCCCCAAGGATGAAAAGGAAAGCTTGGGGGTGTGATGTCTCCAGCTGGGACACTACTGTGTGAATTGTCTCGCATGCTACTGCCGCATCTGCCGCTTGCAGAATGTAAACAGTTATTGCGATGACTTGCGAGAATTCCCGCAGCAGGTAATACGGTCGGATGCTAACCGTTAACAGCGCCACAGCTCGTGTATAGCACTACTCCTTAACACTGATGTACCCCAATTTACACCATCTCTCGTTCACATACATCACAATCTTTTACTTACTGTTTTACTTTTTTTCTGACTAACAGACAACACTGCACTCATACTTTGGAATCCAAATGGGCTAATATTTTGATAAGTATTTGCTGAATGACATTCCTCATTCTGCCTTTTGGTAACTTTCTATATCTCAAAAAATCTAGAAAGACTATGTGTGAAACAGCTAACTGCTTATCTGGAGAGGAACTGTGCAAGCGGATGGGGCTCCAGGGAATCCAGGGAAACAGGGTAGGTCAGCCACACACTGTGATCTGCTGGTCCCTCACAAACTCACTCACGTTCACTTCCAGGGAAGAAGAGGGATGGATCCAGGAGGTCTATTCGCAAAGAGAACCACAGGTTAGACTGAAGACAACACTGATGGAAGAAAAGAGCTTAGTTGGAGCCAGGACTACACTGATGAGAGTAGTACAACAATCCAGCGATGAGTAGCACCTAGGGCTGCACGATTAATCGTTAGAAAATCACGATCTCGATTCATACTTATGTGAAATCTCATTTCCAAATGACAACGATTTAAAAAAAAAAAAAAGACGACGACGATTGTACTGCATTTTGATCCGGGACGTAATCTACATGAAAACAAGCGCTCACTCTTCCTGCTCAACAAATGACAAGGGCGGAGCCTTATACCACGTAATACAGAAGCTGGCTGCTAAAATTGGCAGGGAAAAAACAAAGGAGAGCACGTCAGGGATGACGAGAAAGTGACAGGAGGAAATCCGTCCCGGTCAACCACCCAAACATCAATAACGGGAACCTCATACAGCGCTTCCCTATACCCGTCTAACTCCCGCAGGCACAAAGAAATTACGGAGGCTATTACTTATCACCTGACCAAAGATATGGCTCCCATCAACACTGTGCAAAACGAGGGATTTAGGAAAATGATCAACACCCTCAACAAACGCTACACAGTGCCGTCCTGCAACTATTTTTCTATTGTTGCACTACCTGCTCTATACACGCAGTGTCGAGCAACGGTGGAGACGGAATTTCAAGCAGTACAACATTTTGCGGCAACAACAAAACGTGAGACATTTGTTGTTTTTATGTTTATTTATTGTTTTTATGTTCAGTCTCAACTGTTACGAAGTTGATGTGCAGTTAATAAGTGCAATAAATATTTATATTGGAAAAGAAAATCGTGAGAGAATCGTGATCTCAATTCTAAGCCAAAAAATCGTGATTCTCATTTTATGCAAAATCGTGCAGTCCTAGTAGCACCAATTCATTGCAGGAACAGGGAGATAATAAGCAGCAGTGGAGTAGATCAGCTGGAGATTAACCCCTGGGCCCAGTCCGTGAGTCATTTAGTACCGCGCTGCGAGAGTTGAGGCTCAGGTGTGAAATGTATGGTTTTCAGAGGTTTAATCAGTTTTTAGCATTATTTTTTATTAATTGTTTTTATCGTTGACTTGGTTTCCCTGGGTGTGTGTTATGAATAAATCTTTTTTTGGTACCGGTACTGATTTTATTTGGTTTTATTTATCAGCAACACCTTAAAGGTCAGTCCCTGATAATATTGTCAGATATAAACCGGTCTGTAATGCGAAAAAAGGTTGGGTACCGCTGGAGTCGATGACTCGCACATGTGTTGGGCCAAGGCAGGAACCCATAACAAGTTCCACCCAGGCAGAGAGGGGTGGGAGAGCGAGAGAGAGAGAACAACAACAAAAACAATAGTCCAGCTGATGAACCCTGGGAAGGCATGCCTGACCATGACAGTACCACATCATCCCAAAAGAGCACAATGCTCTTCCCATATACTGCTGGCTTACTTGTGGCTCCTAGGATATTCAAAAGTTATATGAGAGGCAAAGCCTTAAACTCTCAGGCCCCTCTTCTGCAAAATCAGGACCAGTTTAGATTTGGAAGAGAGACCCCCCTTCTACTTTCAAGGTTAGGCTCAAAAGTCTCCATTTTTATAAAGCTTATAGTTAGAGCTGGAACTACCACATCATCTTACCATAATTTAGGTACATACTGTGTATTTAAAGATTTAACCTCCTGGGACGCAAACTCTTTCATGGCATGCATTTTTAATTTCTCTTCGCTATTTGGGCTGATTGGGACCTGCTTAATGTAAAAACAAAGAATTACGTGATTTTTTTTATCTGAGTTTTGTTTTGGAGAAAAATGAGATCCATATATTTAGCTACACAGAGTTGCTCAGAGTGCTTGTGTTACACTAGCTAATCTACTCAGTCACTTTAACATAACTATTAACATTCACATCTCACAGAACTGATTTGATTGGAGCATTACAACACGTTTGCACAGAGCATAGGAGCGCACGTACTCTGCTTCACGAGCGCTCCACCTAACGAGCGGGCTCGCAGTGCGGCTGCGCGGAACACCCCTCTGGTTTCTCCCGTGTTTACATATAAATAACTCGGGCGGACTCTCTCATTCACATTTACGTGGGTAACCATGGTAACAATAAACAACATTTTCGGTGCGAGCACCATTTACCGACCTGTAAAAGCAGGTGAAGAGCAGAGTAAGGAAGACACGATGCATCTCTGCTTTCCTCCAGAACGTGTCTGAGGAAGCAGCGGAAGGTGGACTCCACTTACTGCACCCCGAAACCCCGGAGCAACCACCAAAGTTCCGCCCTCACTGCTTTCTAACATAAAATGAATCCCTGTTACTTGGACTTTTAAAGAAACTGAAAATAAATACATATAGTAATGAAAAATGTCCCGTTACATGGATGTTTTACACAAAATAATATTAATGTGGTCATTCCCTCACAGGGGTGCCACACATACATACAGTGGGGCAAAAAAGTATTTAGTCAGCCACCGATTGTGCAAGTTCCCCCACTTAAAATGATGACAGAGGTCAGTAATTTGCACCAGAGGTACACTTCAACTGTGAGAGACAGAATGTGAAAAAAAAATCCATGAATCCACATGGTAGGATTTGTAAAGAATTTATTCGTAAATTAGGGTGGAAAATAAGTATTTGGTCACCTCAAACAAGGAAAATCTCTGGCTCTCACAGACCTGTAACGTCTTCTGTAAGAAGCTTTTCTGTCCCCCACTCGTTACCTGTATGAATGGCACCTGTTTGAACTCATCATCTGTATAAAAGACACCTGTCCACAGCCTCAAACAGTCAGACTCCAAACGCCGCCATGGCCAAGACCAAAGAGCTTTCGAAGGACACCAGGAAAAGTATTGTAGACCTGCACCAGACTGGGAAGAGTGAATCTACAATAGGCAAGCAGCTTGGTGTGAAAAAATCAACTGTGGGAGCAATCATCAGAAAATGGAAGCCATACAAGACCACTGATAATCTCCCTCGATCTGGGGCTCCACGCAAGATCTCATCCCGTGGGGTCAAAATGATCATGAGAACGGTGAGCAAAGATCCCAGAACCACACGGGGGGACCTGGTGAATGACCTGCAGAGAGCTGGGACCAAAGTAACAAAGGTCACCATCAGTAACACACTACAACGGCAGGGAATCAAATCCCGCAGTGCCAGACGTGTTCCGCTGCTGAAGCCAGTGCATGTCCAGGCCCGTCTGAAGTTTGCCAGAGAGCACATGGATGATACAGCAGAGGATTGGGAGAATGTCATGTGGTCAGATGAAACCAAAGTAGAACTTTTTGGTATAAACTCAACTCGTCGTGTTTGGAGGAAGAAGAATACTGAGTTTCATCCCAAGAACACCATACCTACTGTGAAGCATGGGGGTGGAAACATCATGCTATGGGGCTGTTTTTCTGCCAAGGGGACAGGACGACTGATCCGTGTTAAGGACAGAATGAATGGGGCCATGTATCGTGAGATTTTGAGCCAAAACCTCCTTCCATCAATGAGAACTTTGAAGATGAAACGAGGCTGGGTCTTCCAACATGACAATGATCCAAAACACACCGCCCGGGCAACAAAGGAGTGGCTCCGTAAGAAGCATTTGAAAGTCCTGGAGTGGCCTAGCCAGTCTCCAGACCTCAACCCCATAGAAAATCTGTGGCGGGAGTTGAAAGTCCGTGTTGCTCGGCGACAGCCCCAAAGCATCACTGCTCTCGAGAAGATCTGCATGGAGGAATGGGCCAAAATACCAGCTACTGTGTGTGCAAACCTGGTAAAGACCTATAGTAAACGTTTGACCTCTGTTATTGCCAACAAAGGTTATGTTACAAAGTATTGAGTTGTATTTTTGTTATTGACCAAATACTTATTTTCCACCCTGATTTACGAATAAATTCTTTACAAATCCTACCATGTGGATTCATGGATTTTTCTTTCACATTCTGTCTCTCACAGTTGAAGTGTACCTCTGGTGCAAATTACTGACCTCTGTCATCATTTTAAGTGGGGGAACTTGCACAATCGGTGGCTGACTAAATACTTTTTTGCCCCACTGTATAGGGCTTTGGGAGTACGGTATCCAGAGTACAGTTTGTATATCCAACCTAACCTCTGGGGCCGGTGCCCACTTCTCAATTTTAAATACATGTAGAAATTGAGGGTTCTCAGGAGGGGACGTGCTGACACCTACTGCTTTCTGGCAGGAAATTAGGCGATACGGTCTCTCAATCACACCACCACACAGTACTGACCCACACATATGGTTCTTACACACACACTGGACATTCTGGACATTGGTTTTGCACAACACTGGTCACTATATTCTTCATTTCCGGTTAATACTTGTACAGCTGCTGTTATTGTGTATATATTTATTTATATTTAGATTTCTTCATACATTCTTATATAGTTCTATATTGTGTATTGTGTATTTTGTTGTACAGTTATTTTATTTTCAACTTTAATTTATATATTTATCTTTATCTTATTCTTCCCAGTTAAATTTACCCTTCATTCTAATTTGTGTTGTACAGTTATTTCATTTTTAACCTTAATTTATATTTTATTCCTTCCTAGTTAAATTTACCCTTTTTAATTTTTCATATTTATTTCCTATCTTATTCATAGCCTTTTCCTTTTTTGTTTTCTTTAGGTCACGAGCAGTTGTCCAAGCATTTCACTACATATCGTACTGTGTATGACTGTGTACGTGACAAATAAAATTTGAATTTTGATTTTTGAATTTTGATTTTTTTTTGCAGGTGGTTTGTGTGACTCCATGTGACAAAGTTCCTCACCAGACTACTCCTCTTCCTGGTCATCCCAGATACACCCCATGATGGCTGTTTCGTCCGCAAACATCTGAATATGGCATGATTCAGAGTTACTGCAGACGTCAGAGGTGTACAGGGTGAAGAGGAGAGGGGACAGCACAGTTGCACAAATCTGCAGCACTACATACTAATGAACAGTATTAAGAGAAAAAATATATAAAATGTACAAATATAAATAAAAAATATATGTTATGTATATAAAGTGGTGGTTTATAGAGGGACATGCTATTTCTGCATGTAAATGCAAACTTATAAATATCATTTAAACGCAATAAGAAAGCCATTATTATTATTAAAGTATGTCATTGAATGAGTATACATATAACTATGAGATCAGCAGTGTTTGCATTTTTTCCTCTTTTCTGTGTTTATTTTAGTCTCAGAAAACTGTTCTCTGAAATCCATTCTTTTCTACAGCTTCTACCACGCAAAAACATTTTCCTGTTGCCCTGAGCAAAGCACAGCGCAAAGGTGCTGGTCAGGGAGCATTTGCGCATTTTGCAACGTTTAACAAAGTAAACATAGTGTGACATATATTCGAGTGACCAACATAAATGCAGAATCACAGGGAGCGGCCACCTGAAGAACACATGAAGAGTGGCTCCCGAAAAAATTATTTCATTTTCTGCACCTAATGCTTTTCTCCATACTCATTAGTGATGTTCGATTCGTGAACGAATCGTTCAATACTCGAGAATCACTTTACTGACTCGTGAATCATGATTCACAAGCCCAACTGACTCACTGACTCATCCCTGTTGCTGTTAGCAAAATAATTCCATTAGTAGAAATATATCTAGCTTATAATTAAAATTGGGGGGGGGGGGGGGGAATAACAGCCAGTTTCATAACAAAAGCATTTCCCTCTGAACTGGAAGAAAAAACCCTGAGTAGAAGCTCACATCAAGAAAATAGCTCCTCGGTTCAGAGTAGCATTGCGCTGCTAACATGCTAACAACACATTTGAGCTACTCACCCTGTCACTACCCGTGAATGGTGTTTTGAAACTTAAATGGTTAAAATCCTTCCTAAATAATCCACACTCCATTTGGTTTTTTATACCAAGTAAGGTCTTTAACACACTAGGGGGTATCGACTTTCTCCTAAAGTGTGACTTTGAAATTACTAAGCTACCTGCTAAACTCTCTGAATTCCATAAACAGGTCCTTCTTTATTGGAAAATGTTATTTAAACATAATTTCACTCCACATAATAGCCCAATTTGGAACAATAGATATATACTGATGAACAGAAAATCTATTTTTATTCAAGATTGGTTATCAAAAGGTGTTTGGGCAATTGCCCATTTTGTAGATGAGGAAGGACATGTTCTAGGACATCAAGATTTTTGCCAAAAGTTTAATATCCAATGTTCTAAAAGTAAATTTAATCGGGTTATAAAATCCATTCCATTGTCACTTAAAAACATAGTTGTAAATGATATAATATATTCTGACATCTCCCCCAAGTTAAGGCAATTATATATAGATGGTATTCGATTTTGTGATGTTAAATGCAACAATAAGTTTCTTAGATCTTCATTAAGGAGTCTTTATTCTCCAAATTTACTTAGACGTAATTACATATTAAAAGATTTCCAAAGGGAAGAAATTGAAAAAATAAGAACTAATTATATCACCTTCCCTATCCCTCCTAAAGGGAAAGAAGTCCAATTTAAAATCTTGAATAAAATTTACCCGACAAATAGACTCCTTAGTGATAGATTCAAAATAGAAACGGGTAATTGTGTATTTTGTGAAACAGAAGAGGAGGATTTGGACCATCTATTCTTTTTGTGCAATTTTATACAAATATTTTGGTTGGATTTTCATACCTGGCTTTATTCCAGTGGGATTCAAATTACCCCATTTACCTTAAATATGATAATGTTTGGAGTGTTTTTGAAAGAAAAGAAAGCTAATTATGGTGTTAATGTGTTATTAATCTTGTGTAAGTATTTTATACATAAATGTCGCTTTTTTAAGATTAAACCAACACTGGCTCACTGGAAAAACGACCTAAACCTGTTGGTTAAATCTTTGACTTTAGTTAAAAAGAAAAAGGCTGCTTTTTTTGTTTCCTTTGTAGAAGATTTTGATTTAGTGAGTTAATAATCTGTTAATTTATGTGACCCCATCTTTATATTTTATTTTCACTATATATGAAAGTTGCTAATATGTAAGAAATGTTTATTCTCTGAATCTGTAATATATGGTGCATTTTGTTTGTATGTTTATATTACTAATAAAAGAAAAAAAAAAACAAAAAAAAACCAAAAAAAAAAAAACCCTGTCACTACCCGATCCGTACCGGAAACCCGATCGGTACCCCGCATGCGCGAAAGGTCTCTACTTCCGGTCGTAGCGTTTTACGATAGTTATGGGTCAGAGTATCTGTTAAGATGTTAAGAATAACAAGTATATCTTAAAATGTTTGCAATAATGAAGCATTTCAGTACAATGTAGACAAAAACGAAAAATAAAAAGAAAGTTACGGATCAGGACTCTCCGATCCTTACTGCGCATGTGTAAAGTCTGACCGTACAAATCGGGTCTACCCGATCCGTACCGCGCATGTGCAGATGTTTTTTTTTCTTCTTCTGTTCGTTTAATGGCAGTTTACTCCCCAGTGTACGAGGATACCGCCACCTGCTGACCGAGCGAATAAACCCTATTGTAAACTGAATTAGCGTCATTACAAACGTGTGTTAAATTTGATTTAGCGATAGTCGAGTGTGTTTATGCTTGTCTGTGAGGAGAGGATTGTTGGAATAGTGATGATGATGTGCGCTATCACTGTCAATTGTCAGTAAACACTTCATCTGGCTGATGAATCTACACGTGAGATATTACAAAGTCTGCATTATTAACTCTGTAATTAGGCGCCATTCTTCTTATTTTACGGCGCTGTTGCTCAATCGGGAGATGCTCTCTGTTGAGGAGAAAAGCATGAATTTCTTTGTATACGGATTATCCATTGTTTAAATGTCCCGGGCAGTCGAAAAGGAGGCAGAGCTGTTGAGAAATGCTAGGAGCTAACTGGGCGCTAACCGTATCAGTCAAATATATTGAATGTCGCAATGTTGGCAAAGAGAGGAAGTGACGTAAGATATGCGCATGCGGGGTACCGATCGGGTTTCCGGTACGGATCGAGTAGTGACACACCCCCTCGCTTCCTGTGCTGAATCGTAAGCATAAGCGAATCACTCAGGACTCGCTCACCCCCTCCCTCCTGTGCTGAATCATAGAGCGAACGAATCACTCACTCACTCACCCCCTCCCTCCTGTGCTGAATCATAGAGTGAGCGAACGAATCACTCAGGACTCACTAACCCCCTCCCTCCTGTGCTGAATCAAAGACTGAGCGAACGAATCACTCAGGACTCACTAACCCCCTCCCCTCCTGTGTTGAATCATCGAGCGAGCTAACGAATCACTCACTCACACCCCCCCCCCCCCCCGGCTCACAGCTTCTTCTTCTTCTTCTTGGTTGGCAACCAATGTTAAGGCGCATTACTGCCCCCTGGCTCACAGCGCAGTGGACATTTAGATGAGAAAATATATATTTGACACACTTAAGGAAAATACTAATGAAATATAAATAAACAAAATAAATGTTTATTAAGCAATTTTGATAGGAAATTGCTTAATTTTAGAAATGTTTTTGCTCTTTTTTCTCTATAAAATAGTTGCTGTTGTTGTTTTTTTAATCATTCATCTTAGCAGTGGGATTTACATGAAAAGGGAAACAAATTAAGTTTGAGTGAAAATGTAAAATTTTTGCACTCTCTGGTCAACTGACTCAGTGAATCAAATGACTCAAAAAACCCGATTCACTTTGGTGAGTGACTCATTAACACTCGATTCAGTAAAAAGAATCAAATTTACCATCACTAATACTCATTGCCTTACAAAACAAAGGCAGCATACTTTTCCATCTTCTAATCTTTTTTTAATCAGTTACAGACAACCTCTTGTCTAAAGCCATCAAAAGTTTCTGTGGGTCTTCCACATGCAACTGAGTCACGTAAATGTTTGTAATCACTGAGATGTCTGCTGTGTTCTTAGTTCTGAAGAACTGAAGAAGCTGCTCAGATGAGGTGTGAAACGTCTTCAAGGAACTTAAAGAAGTCCAGACACTTTTCTTTTAGATTTAACCGTTGCACCAATAATTAATACAGCTGTACATTCATACAGTTTGCAAGACATGAACAATGTGGCCTTGTCAGTCAGTATCTCTTTTGGGATGCCAACTTGGAAGATGGCATGAAACAGAGCCTGCGCCACAACCTTTGCAGAAATGAAGCGCAACAGCACTGCTTCAGGGTATAGCATTGCTAATCCACCAGAACTAATAAAAAGTTATATCCATGTGCACTCTGGTGAAATGGACCGATGAGGTCCATGCATATGTGGCCAAATGGGACATCAATTAATGGTAACTCACACAAAGGAGCTTTTGGAATGGCTGGCTGGTTAACCAGTTGACAATGCGGCTGAATGCGGACCATCGACACATATCTGCGCAGAGGCCAGGCCAATAAAATTGTGCCATTCTTTGCTCCACAGTTTTGTCATATCCCATATGCCCTGCCATGGGGTTATATTGAGTTGCCTGGAAGATCATTTCCCAGCATCTTTAAGCAATGGGAAAAATGAACCAGTTTTCAATTTAAATGGACTAAACACTGCAGGTGTCCCGTCACATCATGTCAACATTTCAGGGTTGCGATCTTGAGTTTTACTTGGCTAATGCAACAAATCCACTGGAATGCCGTGGCATGAGGCATGATTTTTATTACATATTTGTCCCAATATAACAGAATAATTAGAAAAAAAAGAATTAGGATCTGAAACATAGAAGACAAACTTTTACTAATTTTGTGCAATAAATACCTAAAAGATGCAATACGTAGGGAAAAAAAAATCAGCACATTTATTTTTCACAGACTTATCAGGGTAGGAGTTTATAAAAATCTAAATCAACAGGATATAGTTTTTTTCTCTGGCAGTAACTATGGCAGTTGGTTACATTCAACATTCAACCACTTTTTCTGAACTTTCAGAATTAGGGTTTTGTAATGGTCCATCAGTTCTTTCTGGTTGACCTGCCATTTTGTTATGTTCTCTCCCGCTCCCCTGCTTCCTTTTATGTGGGTATGTGTGTGTGTGGTCTGTGTGCCAGTGTATGAGTCATACCAGGCCTTTGGAGGTTCTGCGCTAAAGCCAATCAAGATTCACCGGCCTCTGCTGATGATCTTCATCATCTAGCCTACTACTTGACAGAGAGGCTGAACTTCGTCAATGCTGGCTCATTGGGTGACATAATGAGTACAGCCCCAGCTCCAGGGTGAGTCTGTCTTTATCCCTTGCCTAAGAAAAAAATTTAACTAATCGTCGTGTCTTGTTTTGTGAGGAACCTGGGAAGGAGAGGGCTGGCAGGAGCAGTGCACAGCTGTAAATATTGTGTTTTGGATTTCACCTCACACACCACAGATCAAGAACACTGAACAGAGTCGGGAGTTGCCATGGAAGGGATCACATTTTTGAAACTTCACTGTTCTTTGCTCACTGTACTACTACTACTACCACTACTACTACTACTACTACTACTACTACTACTACTAATAATAATAATAATAATAATAATAATAATAAAAAGCCCCTTCTTTTTTAAATTATATTTTTATTGAAAAAGAACATGTTACAATAAAGGGCATTGATATTATTTAGTCAAAAAAAAAGAATTTTTTCTTAGTCCTTTTGTTTTTCATTCAAATAACAAAAAGTGAACTCGGTGGCTTGACAGTGTATACAAAGTGCAGCATGTTTAACTTATTTACATAAAGTACAATTAATACATATTGTGAAGTAGAGGGTTGACCTGACATTGTACAGTGCATGGGAGATACACCAATTCAGGGCTGGTATTATCTAAATTCAGGGTGGAGGGGGGACAAGCAAGTCCATTTATTCCATATTTTGTAGAATTGGTCTTTTCAAATTTTTATGGAGAATGTCGATTTTTCCATTTTAAATATCTCAAAAATCACATGAAACCAATCCTCAAGTGTTGGCGGAGTTGGATTTTGCCACTTTCTGGTTATTAATTTTTAGCTGGCCGCTAATAGTGCTTGTAAGAGCTATGTGTTCCCTCCCCGGACCGAACCAGCAACCAGTTCCAAGTACAAATTTACAAAATTAATATCAAATTTTATATTTAAGACCTCACACAGAGTTTTATGAATCGCCAGCCAGTAATTTTTTAAGTTAGGGCAATCCCAAAAGATATGGTAATGATGTGCCACTTGTGATACACATCTTCTCCAGCATTCCACTGTCCCATTTTTATATCTAGTTTGATGAGGGGTTTTGAAAAATCTAATAATGTTCTTCCAGCAGTGGTCTCTCCAAGATATTGAACTTGCTGAGTACCAATGAAAATTACAAATCCTCTCTCAGCTTTTGTTTGTTATACCCTTCCCATTTAATATGCTTCCTTGCCTGAAGAAGCACATAATACAGTTTGGAGATTGCCTTTCTCAGAGAACCAACATCTGCTAATTTACCTGGAGAAGCTCTGATTTGTTACTATTGAGTTTAGTACTATTGAACCATGATGTTCAGCTAAACAGAGGGTGAGAGAGGACAGAGGGAAAGCAAAAATAGGTTTAGTAGACAGATAAAGCTGGGTGTCATCAGCATAACAGTGAAACTGAATATTGTATTTACAAAAGATGTGTCCAAGCATAAATAAATTTGCTGTTGCTAACCAGGAAGCCCTGTGTTTTGGGTCTTTTTCTTGCCCTCCAACCTGACAGAATGTTCCAGCCAGGTATTTACTCCCATTGTGGGGGCCACTTCCACAGAACGGCGCCTGATGGGAACCGAGCTGGCTGACGTAAAAAAAGATCCTGGCCAAAAGATCATGCCCGTTTCCTCTTTTTATATTGTAAAAAGAGGAAACCCTTTTGCATCTGACTTTTAAATCAGAAACTATTTGTAAGTAGGGATGGGTATTGTTTAGGTTTTATCCGATACCAGTACCAAACTGGTACTTTTGAAACTCTGCCAGTGCTTAAACGGTGCTCGAACCGGTGCTTAAAGAATGAAGAACACACACTTTGTCCAAAAACCTCTCATGTTTAGCTGTTTTTTTGTAAAAAGATAACAACGTTAGCCTTTTCTGCAGCTATAGGGCATATATGCAGTGTTGGGGAGTAACGGAATACATGTACCGCTGTTACGTATTTAAAATACAAAATATGAGTAACTGTATTCCGTTACAGTTACCATTTAAAAATGTGGTATTTAGAATACAGTTACTTTGTTGAAATAAATGGATTACACGGCGGTACTTTCCTGTTTCATATTGTGGCGGGTCAGGACTGTTTGGGTTTTGTTTGACAGCTATGTTCTGTTGTTCCAGGCGGCAGCGTTACGGTTGCCATGATTACAGGGTGACGCTCTCTCTCTGTGTGTTTCCTGGGTGAGAGAGCGTCTTTTTGTTGTTGTTGTTGTTGTGCTAAGCTGAATGCTAACAGAATGCTACTGCTCTAAAGAATGTAGCATCATGGGCATTGTAGTCCGTGCTGCAGGGAGAATGGACTGCCATACACGTTATGTGTCTGTGAGCACGAGGAGGGAGAAAAAGGGGAGTGGAAAAGTACAAGCTGTCATCGAGCAGAAACGGGAGCTGGAAGCATGTAAATATAATAATAACCACTGCAGCCAAGAAGAGTGCCTGACGAGCCCAGTTGTAAGTAAGCTATTAAGACTCGACTGTACGCTGTGTTCGTGTTTTCCTCCGAAACAATAAGTTCCGTTGGAACAGCCTTTCAACGCCTCTCCACACAACAAAGTAAAGCTATTTTTCGGCTACAGCCCTACACAGAACCCGACGTATTAGCCAGAGGTCCCTTTACTACGGTTCGGACCTTCAGTAACAGTAATAAATCACAGCAATAGTATATTCACGTAGTTGTAAAAAAGATGATAATATATTAAGTAATCCAAAGTATTCAGAATACGTTACTGTCATTGAGTAACATAACGGAATACGTTACAGAATACATTTTGGGACATGTATTCTGTAATCTGTAATGGAATATATTTTAAAAGTAACCTTCCCAACACTGTATATATGGTATCACTCTGGGCTGGAAGCAGTGCTTAAACAATGGGAAAACACAAACTTTGTCCAAAAACCTCTCATGTTTAGCTGTTTCCCACTTTTTCTTTGGTCATTTTAGCTTTTTTGGCCAGGGTGAAGGGAGTACCTGCCATCAAACAAGAAGAGAGCTGCATGTAACTACGACAGTGTTTGCTTGTTCACCTTACATGCATTAATGTAATAACGTGGTTAGCCTACTCAACGTAAATTACACACGAACAACATTAAGCTACTCGCCCAGAGAAGAACAGCTGCTGCTGCCATCATCATCAGTCATCACTTCTGCTACACTGGCAGGGCAACAGGCCAGGACTCTCCTCTTCGGGTTCTTGGGGGATGTTGCTAACTCCGGGTCCGATAACAGGCACCACATCTGCAGTAGATGTGCACGGTGTGAGGTCTCGCAGCAAGTGATCAAATACGGCGCATTTCTCGGCTTTTAAAAAAAAAACGCTATGCATCGGCAGGTGTTTTTCATCAGATTCGAGGTGTTACCTCCTTTGCACAGTATCACCTTAAAGCACTTGTTGCAGGCTGCTAAGTTTGCATCTTTTGCTGTGAAGTACAGCCAAACTTTTGACTGCTTCGCCTTGGGCATTTTTAATCTGTAGCTCTGCTCTAAAAGAACGTATGTACCTGGGCCCGCCTACTACGCTTGCAAAGGTAAAATGATTGGCTGGAATCCAAAGTGTATGACATCTCAGGGGAAAAAAAAGCACCGAAATAAAGCACCGAAATGTGCGCTGCTTTTTTCGTTCTGGTTACTACCGGTTGCCATAATGGCACCGGATACCAGTACCCACCCCTTTTTGTAAGGGACAATTTACAAATATCTACAAACGATTGCGATCTTGTAATTTTTTGGTTTATATCCTTTAGTGTAGTGTATCTATGCCATTTAAGCAAAATATGCACAATGATAAAACTAAGTTTTTTGTAATTATATAGTCATATTCCAGTTGAATAAATAATGCACATCTAAAATAATAATTTCATTTATTATTTTACCATATAACTATTTATCACTTCCGTTTTCAGTTACAGAATTAACTCTCAATGTTTTTATCTTCAGTTAAGAAATCAATGCAGTAACATTCACAATGAGCAGAACCAGACCCCGATCTACCTACCCGTCTTTATGCCAAAGGTGTCTTAAATGACTTTTTTTTTAACCCATGTTAGTCACAAATGCATGTGTTGGAGTAGTTTACTTGAGTACAGACAGTCACATACCGTACAAACAGTGTGTGCAGTGGGACCATGAAGTCTCTGCTGGGTGGATTACTGATGATCTGAGGTAGCCACTTATATTTAAACCTACCAACTGGCCAATCTGTATGTGGTCAGTTTTAGGATATAAATAACTGATGTTTTTCATGTCATGTGTTACTAACTTCTGTCTATACATTTTAAAATAATAAAAGGGAAAAAAATGAAATACAAGAAATTTTCTTGAAATTTAAACTTCCTTCTTTATAGTAAATACATTAAAAGAGAAAATGCTGAGGAAAAAACAAAAGGACAGTTTTCATTTAACTGAATACCTCACAAACAGAAATAGTACATGTCAAAGTCACATCAGTTTAGGAGTTTTTAAGACATAAACCTAAAATAGAGGGGTGTTGTCTTATTGATTGACAGAATTGATTACCTTGTCGCCAAACACCAACTTTACAGTTCTTTTACAGTTCTGTTATGTTGACTTTACTGCAAAGTCTCCTGAGTATACCATCAATTACATATTTAAAAGCATCTATATTGAGGAGAATGGGTGTTAAGGGAAGATGACAACACAGTAGAAGGAAGTGTCATGTGTAATTGTTATTCTTAGTTGCTGTAAGCTTCAATTTCATGATGCACAGTCATTTCTCAGAAAATTGCAGGGAACGCAGCAGAAGACATTTGGCTCTGGAACAGAATGGGCGGTTTCTTCACTGGATTTGATTTTTGATTTTTATTAAAAAGAAAATCTTATATTTATTGACAAAACTTTAATGAACTCTTAGAAGTACATATTTTTGTTCTCTATGGCAGGTAACAACTCAGTGAATGATGTTTTTTTGCAGCGACCAGTCTATGACCGGGTCATTATTGTACAGATCCTGGTAATAATTTTTCTTTGCATCAACATGTTGCTCATTGTGATCTTTATTAAAAAGGAATCCTTTCACACATCTGCACGTTACACCTTATTTTTTGTAACACTGCTGTCAGACAGTGTTTTGTTATTGGTGTCAGATGTTTTACTTGTATTGAGCCAATTTGAATTTACAATACAAGTGTGGTTGTGTATAACTATCTCTGTTGTTGTACTTCTTTACTTCATTGTCACACCAGTTACTCTGACAGCAATGACTCTGGAGCGCTATGTGGCCATTTGTATGCCCCTGCGTCATGGACAGCTCTGCTCCACACGCAGCACTATGTACTGTATCCTGATCATTCATGTTCTCAGCTCTGGCCCTTGTATAATTATTCTGTCCATGTTCTTTGCTTCCGCCTCACTTAAGTTCTACAAGCAATCCATGATATGTAGTGGAGAGACATTTACTATTTACAGATGGCAGGATCATGTTCGATCAGCTGTGTATCAATGTTATTTCTTGATTATGGGCACCACTATTGCATACTCATATGTTCAAATAATGAAAGTGGCCAAAGCTGCATCAGGAGATAAAAAGAAGCTGACACATAAGGGGCTTAAAACAGTGATCCTTCATGCTTTCCAGTTGCTGCTCTGTCTCATTCAGCTGTGGTGCCCATTCATAGAAATTGCACTACTTCAGATAGATTTTAGTTTATTTCGAAATGTCCGATATTTTAACTACATCGTGTTTAATATTGCTCCAAGGTGCCTGAGTCCTCTGATCTATGGCCTCAGGGATGAAAACATTTTTCTTGTACTGAAAAGTCTTATGCCTACTTCATCCTGTTCAAAATAAACATAATTTGAGTTACATCAGAAATATAAATACTAAATTCTAAATCTATACAGGGAAACTGCTTCAATATGCAAGAAAAATTTCATGTAAATAATGATGAATTTCAATTTATTAGTAATTGTGCAACTTGCTTTCCATGCTCTATGATGCTATATTGTTATGCATTAACCCCCCCTCCCCCCCCAGAAAATTAAATGAAAATAATTGTCAAGTGTTTATTTTTTTTTTTATTATAATTTATTCACTTATTTTAGGGTATGTGCTCAATTTGACCAAAATTGTTTTTTTCTCTGATATGACATGGTTAACTTCCCCAGAATTCAATCAACATAGATGCACAATATATAGCAACAAATACAACTTTAATTGTATTACTATCATGAACGGATGATGGAATAATTAATATTTTTAAAAACATATTTGGTACTGATTGTAATTCACTGATAAGAATCACTGCAACAAAAATATGAATTCTAAATGTATTTTATAACTGTTCTGATATTTAACAATAAAATAAATTGTTACTATTATTAGTGATAACTATACTACTAATAATACTAATAATAATTTCTTTAAAAAACTGTATTTTTAGGAACAGTATTTACCACAGTAAAAAAAAAAATCACAATTGCTTTCGACTATTTCTGCATTTAATAGAATGCGATAAGAAAGCTGTTATAGGAACCACTGTTGAAAAAATAGTGGGGCAAAAAAGTATTTAGTCAGCCACCGATTGTGCAAGTTCCCCCACTTAAAATGATGACAGAGGTCAGTAATTTGCACCAGAGGTACACTTCAACTGTGAGAGACAGAATGTGAAAAAAAAATCCATGAATTCACATGGTAGGATTTGTAAAGAATTTATTCGTAAATTAGGGTGGAAAATAAGTATTTGGTCACCTCAAACAAGGAAAATCTCTGGCTCTCACAGACCTGTAATGTCTTCTGTAAGAAGCTTTTCTGTCCCCCACTCGTTACCTGTATGAATGGCACCTGTTTGAACTCATCATCTGTATAAAAGACACCTGTCCACAGCCTCAAACAGTCAGACTCCAAACTCCGCCATGGCCAAGACCAAAGAGCTTTCGAAGGACACCAGGAAAAGTATTGTAGACCTGCACCAGACTGGGAAGAGTGAATCTACAATAGGCAAGCAGCTTGGTGTGAAAAAAATCAACTGTGGGAGCTATCATCAGAAAATTGAAGACATACAAGACCACTGATAATCTCCCTCGATCTGGGGCTCCACGCAAGATCTCATCCCGTGGGGTCAAAATGATCATGAGAACGGTGAGCAAAGATCTGAGAACCACACGGGGGGACCTGGTGAATGACCTGCAGAGAGCTGGGACCAAAGTAACAAAGGTCACCATCAGTAACACACTACAACGGCAGGGAATCAAATCCCGCAGTGCCAGACGTGTTCCGCTGCTGAAGCCAGTGCATGTCCAGGCCCGTCTGAAGTTTGCCAGAGAGCACATGGATGATACAGCAGAGGATTGGGAGAATGTCATGTGGTCAGATGAAACCAAAGTAGAACTTTTTGGTATAAACTCAACTCGTCGTGTTTGGAGGAAGAAGAATACTGAGTTGCATCCCAAGAACACTATACCTACTGTGAAGCATGGGGGTGGAAACATCATGCTATGGGGCTGTTTTTCTGCCAAGGGGACAGGACGACTGATCCGTTTTAAGGACAGAATGAATGGGGCCATGTATCGTGAGATTTTGAGCCAAAACCTCCTTCCATCAGTGAGAACTTTGAAGATGAAACGCGGCTGGGTCTTCCAACATGACAATGATCCAAAACACACCGCCCGGGCAACAAAGGAGTGGCTCCGTAAGAAGCATTTGAAAGTCCTGGAGTGGCCTAGCCAGTCTCCAGACCTCAACCCCATAGAAAATCTGTGGCGGGAGTTGAAAGTCCGTGTTGCTCGACGACAGCCCCAAAACATCACTGCTCTCGAGAAGATCTGCATGGAGGAATGGGCCAAAATACCAGCTACTGTGTGTGCAAACCTGGTAAAGACCTATAGTAAACGTTTGACCTCTGTTATTGCCAACAAAGGTTATGTTACAAAGTATTGAGTTGTATTTTTGTTATTGACCAAATACTTATTTTCCACCCTGATTTACGAATAAATTCTTTACAAATCCTACCATGTGGATTCATGGATTTTTTTTCACATTCTGTCTCTCACAGTTGAAGTGTACCTCTGGTGCAAATTACTGACCTCTGTCATCATTTTAGGTGGGGGAACTTGCACAATCGGTGGCTGACTAAATACTTTTTTGCCCCACTGTAAATATAACTATGAGATCAACAGTGCTTGCATTTCGTTCTACTCTTTTCCCATTTCTTTCTTCTTCTTCTTTTTGTCTTAAATAACTGTCCATTGAAGTCCATTGTTTTCTACTGCTTCCACCACACAAAAACAATTTCCTGCTGCCTTGAGCAAAGCACAGCACAAAGGTGCTGCTCAGTGAGGATTTGCATGTTCTGCAAAGTTCAACACAGTTGGCACAATGTACATATATTCCAAATGCAGAAATGCAGAATGACAGGAAGCAGCCACCTATAGTACACGTGAAGAGTGGCTGCCAAAAAAGATTTCATTTTTTGCACCTAACGCTTTTCTCCATAGTCTAGAAAGGCAGCATAATTTCCATCTTCTGGACAAAGTTTAATGCCAATGAAATTTTCTGTGCTTCTTTTACATTCAACTGGTTCACGTGAATGTTTTTTATAGTAACTGAGATGGATGCCTGTTGTGCTCTTAAAAACACACAGTTTCTTTCTTGTTTCTACCAACCTTTAGAGGTTAGAGGTCATTGTACCAGCTAAAGCAGACCCCCCGCCCCCAGATCTTATATCCCCTGAAAACAGATATAAGATCCCTTGAAAAATTATATAAATGAAACTTGTATGTTTACTAAAACAATATATGAAAGTAATGAGAAAGTGGCCACTTTCATGAGTAAATCATGTAAGCCTTATAGGATTTACTCATGAAAGTGGCCACTCAATTATTATTATGTGTTTATGCTGCACTGTTCTGCTGTCTGTGTCCACGTTTGTATGTATAGGCAGGTGTGTGCGTCTGTGTAACGTATGTGTAACGTCTGAGGTATGCAGAGGACCCAAATGCTGAACTCTTCAAAAGACAGTGTGTTTATGAACAGTGAAAATGAATGAAAATGAAACAACAATAAATAAACAATGTGCTGGATGCAATGCACTGGGGCTCCCAAGGTGATGCCTCCTGAATCACTCACAGTGCAAGTGTGCGTGGCATGTATCATGGTAACAATAAACTCCAATGCCCAGCTTTGGCTCCTCTCCCGTGAAACACTCCGCTCCCGACTCTTAGTGAAAACAAATCAAAAACATCGTTACAAAAAAGATGTTTACAAAAAGCCAGCCATGGCCATACTAACGAGTATAAAAAGGGACGCCCCTGAAGACTCTAATCAGCTACACGTGGCAGTGGCTGATGGGCATCAGATGGGGCAATCTCCAGCGCGGGAGCACTTCCAGGGTGAACAGCACTCGGTGCCCAAACGTCCCACATCAAAACAGAGACACAGGGAAGGGAGGGGAGGAGAAGAAAACACAAAAAACTATACAGGAACACAAAAGGCAGGTCTACCGGCAGGGACAATATGCCTCATTTACGTATTTGATTGGATAGTACAATGCCATTTACACATTGCCACATTGAAGGCACCCTTGTCCTCCAAAAGAGAAAAGGCACATTTGACTGAGGATAGCAAATTCAAGTGCTGTTGTAATAGAAAAGTTAAATTCAGTTGTTTATTTATGGCAACATCCAATATTAAGGCTGTTTATCAAAACAAATGAAAGAATAAAGTGCTTGGACCTGACCATTGAAAATTGAATATTCAGCAGCAGTCCATGAATTGTTGGAGAGCATATATACTAACTTTCTCCAGCACACCATATGGGAAGCGCAGTTGACTAATTAGACATGGGTGAGGAATGCCTTCTGGTATCAGTACATTTTGGACCACCTCGAGTGTGCACCACTTAAAGCACTTAACAGAAAAGTGCAAAACACAAAATAAACTAGCTGTAGCCATATGGACAGTAGCATGAAGTTACACCTTTCTAGTAGGCTTAGCATAGTAGAACAGCTGGATGAACACTATCAAGTTGTAAGATGTAAAATGCACAACAAAGGTGACAAAACATCAGCACATTCTGTCTAGAATCAGGAGGTAATAATGAAGAGAATCGGCTGCCCACCGGATGGCCAGGCACTCTTTCTTGCAGGCAACTGCAAGTGACAAATAAATAAAAGTTTCTTCATCATCTTCATCTTTCTCCACTGGCCTCCTGCTCTTATTATTTTCATGCGGAATTGGTCGGTCGACCCCCCCTTACCTGCTGGGACAAAACAGCCCTCTGTGCGAGGTGTCGGTCGGCGCATGTAGAGGAGGGGTTCCCCACAACACCGCCTGGCACTGCTCTGTCTATCGGATCAGATATGGGGCACTGTTACGGGTGAGATCAGTCAAGGAGCTGGTCAGGTCTGCAAAGCCTGGCATGAACCAGGGTAGTAACCAGCCAGTCTCAAGAACCGACTCATGTGTTTTTTGGACTTGGGGTGCAATCAGAATGTGACGGCTGCAGTTTTATCCATCTGTGGATGCACCTCCCAGGTTCCCAAGTGGTACCCCAAATACTAAAAACAGCCATAATGCTCGGGTCTTATTTTCTACAGTTGACAGGCTAACAACAAACAAAAACAAAACTGAAGCAATAGTCTTTGGCGCCAAAGAAAAACGATTACAGGTCACCAGAGAACTTCAATCTATACATCTAAAAACCACAAACCAGGCGAGAAATTTGGGTGTAGTGATGGATGCAGACCTAAACTTAGAAAAACACATTAAGACAATAACAAAATCAGCTTACTATCACCTCAAGAATATATCAAGGATAAAAGATCTGATGTCTCAACAGGACCTGGAAAAACTAGTCCATGCATTCATTTTTAGTAGGCTTGATTACTGTAACAGCATCTTTACAGGTCTACCTAAAAAATCAGTCAGACAACTACAGCTCATTCAGAACTCTGCTGCTCGAGTCCTCACTAAGACCAAAAAAGTGGACCACATCAGTCCAGCTCTGAGGTCTTTACACTGGCTGCCTGTCCGTCAGAGGATAGACTTTAAAGTTCTGATGCTGGCCTATAAAGCTCTGAATGGTTTAGGACCAAAATACATCAGTGACCTCCTGACCCAGTATGAACCTTCCAGATCCCTCAGGTCATCTGGATCCGGTCTTTTATCAGTTCCCAGAGTCAGAACCAGACACGGAGAAGCTGCATTCAGCTTTTATGCTCCTTATATCTGGAACAAACTCCCAGAAAGCCTCAGATCAGCTGAAACACTCAGTTTATTTAAATCCAGGTTGAAGACTCACCTATTCTCAGCTGCATTTGAATAAAGCACCAAATACACACTTTTAAGCTTAAATTTCAAAACTTACACTAACTACTGATCTTATCTATTTCTGATTTTATCTGTTTTGATTTTATATACTGTTTTGTTTGTTTGTTAAGCTTAAATTTCAAAACTTACATTAACTACTGATTTTATCTACTGTTCTGATTTTATCTGTTTTGATTTTATATACTGTTTTGTTTGTTTGTTTGTTTGTTTGTTAAGTGGGTTTAGAGCTCTGGGTAGCTCCCCAGCTGGGTCTAGACTGGGTCTAGAGAGTATTTTAAATTCAGGGAATTTAAAATAGAAAGTAGCTCGTCCACAGAAGGACTGGTAGCTCCCCTTACGATAAGGGTTCAGATCGCGCGAACAGGTGTGGGATTAGAGCTCTGGGTAGCTCCCCAACTGGGTCTAGACTGGGTCTAGAGAGTATTTTAAATTCAGGGAATTTAAAATAGAAAGTAGCTCGTCCACAGAAGGACTGGTAGATCCCCTTACGATAAGGGTTCAGATCGCGCGAACAGGTGTGAAATGTGTGTGTTTAGTTAGTTTGTTTGTTTGCTTGTTTTAATCAATTTTAAATCATGCTTTTTATTTGTTTTTGTTTCTAATGTCTCTGTAAAGCACTTTGAATCCCCTTGTTGTTGAATTGTGCTATACAAATAAATTTGCCTTTGCCTTTGCCTTACTGACGAAAAACACATTCCATGCAATGACTTTCCTGATCCACGACTGCTGTGTGCAGTGCTATCTGTGTCTTCCACATTTGTGCTTGAGCTGCCTGAAGATAATCTCAAAAGTGAACAACAAGAAGATCCTGTACTGTCAGAAGTCATTGGCTGGAAAGCTAAGGGTCGAAAACCACCCTACTGGTGTATGAAAAATGCCCACCTCAGAAAAAAGTGCTATGGCATGAGTACTCTAGACTTACATTTCACAATTGCTTACTCTGTCGTAGAGCTTTCAACCCATCCCAAAATTCAGTGTTGCATCAGTTGGTTGTTCCTGAATCTTTAAAAGACACTGTCCTACAGCTGCTGCACGGCAACCCAGTGTCCGGTCACGTATCAGCAGAGATGGTCCTGAAACGTGCTCAGCAGCTATATTACTGGCCATTCATGTCACAGGACATCAGAATATGGTGCACACAATGCACTCCATGTGATGCCAGATGGAATCCCACACCTCATCACAGAGCTCCAATGAAAACAATTGTTGCAGCGGAACCATTTCAAAAGGTGGCAGCTGACATACTTGAACTCACCATTACGAGTCATGGCAACAGGTATGCGCTGGGAATTCAAGACTGTTTCTCGAAATATGTCAACCTCTATGCTATCCCAGACCAACGTGCCACAACAGTTGCAAAATGCCTGTTTGACAACTTCATCTGTCAGCACGGCGTCCCTGAAATGCTGCACACAGACCAAGGACGTCAATTTGAATCTGACGTGGTGAAACACCTGTTTCAGCTGCTAGGCATCCAGAAGACACGGACCAGCCCATATCACCCTCAATGTGATGGGATGGTCGAGAGGTTCAACTGAACACTTATTGACCAGTTAGCTAAGTTACTCCTTCAGCAGCCTGGCGAATGGGATGACTGCCTCAATCAAGTTGCTTTGGCAACACCAGTCCTCACTCTACCACGGGGTTCATGCCATTCTTTCTCACACATGGACATGAGGCACAGATGCCTGCTAATATGCTGTTGCCTACCACCATGCCAGCATCATCTACTTCTGCTTCTCCTGCTGACTACGTCCAGTTGACTCAGAGACTTCAGTCTGCCTTCAACACTGCTGCATGGAACAGAGATTGGGCCCGCAACCAGCAGAAACAACTGTACGATAGGGGCATCAAACACACTCCTTATGTTTCCGGGTGACTTGGTGTGGTTAAATGACCCCACTACAGCAAAGCAAAAACTTGCTCCACATTGGAAGGACCCCTTTGAGATATTGGAGTGCCTTGGAACAGATGGAGAAAACTCTGGTGTCATGTACAAGATTTGTTACCTCCTGGACCAATCAGACAAGACTCAAATTGTTCACTACAATCATCTCAGGCCTTACAATGCACCTGTCCCTAAAGGTGGAACCAACTCGCCTGCTGGTGACATACCTGTACAGCCCCAGATTCCACAATTGACTGCATTATCAGGTGCTTTGCCCTTCACAGCTTAGAAATCTGGAGCTAAAGGGAGCTGGAATGTTCAGGGCCGCCCTGCAACCTCATCAGACCCTCAGGTTTGCCAGCCACCACCTCTAAACCAGTCACAACCCCATTCCCACTCTCCTTTGTCCCCTTCTCCTCTGTCTGAGACTGTAACGACTTCCCCCTCTGGCCATGTGGTGATACACCAATCAGACATTGTCCCCTCAACTCCTCATCGAGTATCTGGTGTTTCACGGCGATGTGGGAGACGTCAAGTTGTGCCTCCCAGATACCTCAAGGACTATGTTTTGAACTGAACTTGTTTTTGGTTTTGCTGTTCTTTTATTGTTATCCCCTTGCTCACAGCATGTTGTTTTTCCTTTTCTGTAGGGAAACGGGGACGTTACTTATGTGAGGGGGGGAGGAAAATGTAAAGTGTAGAAGTAAATTTAAATCTAACTGGATATACTGTACAAAGAGGTGTTTACAAAGGTTATGAAGCTAGTTATGTAGCTATTTGATGGTTACGTGATTTGATATTTACATGTTTACACGTTTGAATGTTTAGACATGCATGTTCAAAGCAGTGATAAGTATGTGTTATATCCACCTAGTTGTTTTCCCAGTTTTCATCTGAGTATAAGATTTCCTGGATTCTGAGAGGCCAGTGAAGTATTTATGTGGGTGGTAAACAGGAAGTGCTAGTTGTTGCTGTGTGCTGAGAGTAAAGAGGCTGCTGAAAAAGTTATCCATCTCCATCTTGCTGTTCCTAATTATTCAGAGAGATTCCAAACCATCTAGTGAACCCTCACGTTACATTTATAATAAACAGATTAAAAGAGACAACGCTGAGAAAAGAAAGACAGCACAGTTTTAACTTAACTGAATACCTCACAAACAGGCCTCATACCTGTCACAGTAACATTAGTGTAGGAGTTTTTAAGACATAACCCTAAAATAATAGGATGTAGTCTTACTTGTTGCATTAACTACAGAATTGATTACCTTCACAGCAAACAACAACTTTTCAGTTCTTTCAGATCTGTTATGTTGACTTTACTACAAAGTCTCCTGAGTATACCACCAATTACCTATTTAGAGGCTTCAATACTGTGGAGAATGGGTACTAGGGGACGATGACAACACAGTAGAAGGAAGTTTCATGTATAATTGTTATTCTTAGTTGCTGTAAGCTTCAAATTAATGATGCACGGTCATTTCTATGAAAAAAGTAGGGAAGGCAGAAGACATTTGGCTCTGGAACAGAATGGGTGGTTTCTCCACTGGATTTGATTTGGAGTTTTGATTTTTATTAAAAGTAAAATCTTACATTTATTAACAAAACTTTAATGAACTCTTAGAAGTACTTCAAACAGGTTTGTTCTCTATGGCAGGTAACAACTCAGTGAATTATGGTTTTTTTCAGCGATCAATCAGCTACCGGGTCATTATTGTACAGATCCTGGTAATAATTTTTCTTTGCATCAACATGTTGCTCATTGTGATCTTTGTTAAAAAGGAATCCTTTCACACATCTGCACGTTACATCTTATTTTTTGTAACACTGCTGTCAGACAGTGTTTTGTTATTGCTGTCAGATGTTTTACTTGTATTAACCCATTTTGAAATTACAATGTCAGTGTGGTTGTGTATAACTATCTCTGTTGTTGTACTTCTTTACTTCATTGTCACACCAGTTACTCTGACAGCAATGACTCTGGAGCGCTATGTGGCCATTTGTATGCCCCTGCGTCATGGACAGCTCTGCTCCACACGCAGCACTATGTATTGTATCCTGATCATTCATGGTGTCAGCTCTGGTCCTTGTATAATTATTCTATCCATGTTCTTTGCTTCCGCCTCACTTAAGTTCTACAAGCAATCCATAATATGTAGTGGAGAGACATTTTCTCTTTACAGATGGCAGGATCATGTTCGATCAGCTGTGTATCAATTGTATTTCTTAATTATGGGCATCACTATTGCATACTCATATGTTCAAATAATGAAAGTGGCCAAAGCTGCAGCAGGAGAGAAAAAGAAGCTGACACAAAAAGGACTCAAAACAGTGATCCTTCATGCTTTCCAGTTGTTGCTCTGTCTCATTCAACTGTGGTGCCCATTCATAGAAATTGCAGTGCTTCAGATCGATTTCACTTTATTTCTGAATGTCCGATATTTTAACTATATTGTGTTTAACATTGCTCCAAGGTGCCTGAGTCCTCTGATCTATGGCCTCAGGGATGAAAACATTTTTCTTGTACTGAAAAAGCTTATGCCTACTTCATCCTATTCAAAATAAACATAATTTGAGTTACATCAGAAATATACATTCTCCGATTCATATTTTATCAAACCACACAGGAAAATACTGCTTCAATATGCAATAAAAATAATAACAATAAACAATGATTATTTTTATAGGCTTTAGCCCCCTGCCCCCCACAACCCTGAAAGGGATAAGCAGAAGAGACTGGATGAATTAATGTATTAATAGATGGTTAAATTATTAATCATCTATTAATTATTAATCATCCATACATTTCCTGAACACATACAGGAAATTTGCTTTCCTGTATATATATTCCGTGAGGCTGCATTTTTTTTTCTTGTATTAAAAAAAGCTCTGCTTCTTTGTGTTTATCTACACATCACTGCCAGGTGATACTGCCGTGTAATCCATTCATTTCAACAAAGTAACTGTATTGTGAATACCACCTTTTAAAACAGTAACTGTAATGGAATACAGTTACACGTATTTTGTAATTTAAATCCGTAACGGCGGTAACAGTTTCCTGCTACCTTGAGCAAAGCACAGCACAGGGGAGCTGCTCAGGGAGCATCTGTGTGGTCATCAAAGTTCAACACTGTTAGCACAATTAATCACTTATCGCTCCCTGTCATTCTGCCATTGAAGAGTGGCCAAAAAGTATTTTATGTTTTGTCCCTAATGCTCCTCAACATACTCTAGATTCATCCAGGATATGTTTCTTGCATAGTTAAGCTCTTGGTGAGCCAGTGACGTGTAGGAAGAGACAAGGTGACGACCAAGAACAGTTTGATAACTACTACAAATGGCGGCTCAGAAAGACAGCTCTAATTGTAAGACACCCCAACAAGCTAGAGATTTCCCTAGGAGAGTCAAGGTTAATGACCAATGTAATGGATAGGACCATAAGTAAGACATGCGTCCGTGGCAAGCTGTGGAAGAACCAGCGTGGAATAAAGGTCCATCAGGCGAGAATGAAATGTTTGGAGCGGGAGAGTGAGATGCAATGCACAGGCCCTGAACCTGGTGAGACGCACCCCATAGGGCCCAGTCCCTCCACACACCAGAGTCTTCCAATCCAAATAGAGTAGTTCCACAGCAGGGAATTAAGTGGCCCTCAGCCATCAAACGGCGTGATTAGCAGAAGTTTGATGAGGATATGGCCAACATCATACAAGCCGTAGCCAAAAGAGATGCTGACAGCAGGCTTGAAGCAATGACCACCATCAAGCAGAGCAGAGTGGCACAGGAGACAGGGAGAGAGAGAGAGAGAGAGAGCTAGGAAATTAGCATATTTTATTGCTAATTGTTATTGTGTCTTTATTTCAGACATATACAGAAAAAACAATGTATACCCAAGTACACATACTTGCATTTACATGTACAAATACGAATATATATGTAAATACACACACGTATGTGCTCAGACAAAACAAAAAAAGAAAATAAGTAAAATAAAAAGGAGTCTAAATGACATGAAATGACACTTATTAAGTCTTAAATGGAGTAGGAAGAAGTATAACATACTTATTAATCCCTACCGCATGTTCAACATTCTATTGAATCCAACTATTCATTGTTACCCCTAATTCCCATCATCACTTGCCCTACACAATAAACAAGGAGGACATGTATAAACATAGCTACAGTGATAATTTAGATACAGTTTAGCATAGTTATATATACAATGGGTCGTCAACTTTATCAGTTTCATATTCTTCCAAAAGCAGTTTTCGAAACATCTTTATGAACTGACTAATGCTTGAACATTGCTGTAGGTCCACAGTAAAACTGTTCCACAGTTTTAGCCCACAAATGGTCACACAAAAGGTTTTAACCTTTGTCCGTGCTTTAAGAGTCTTCAGATTCATTTTTCCCCTCAATTCATAGTCCCCTTCTCTGTCAAAAACATCCTCTGTATATTTCCTGGTAACATATTGTATCTGGCTTTGTACATAATTTTTGCAAATTTTGCATATTTTATAAGATCCATAAATTTCAGAATTTTTCATTTCAAGAACATAATGATAGTGTGGTCTCTAAATCCTGCTTTAGTAATCATCCTGATTGCTTTTTTCTGAATTTTACATAATGGTTGAAGTGAGGTTTTGTATGTATTTCCCCAGATTTCCACACAGTATTCCAAATATGGCAATATAAGTGAACAGTAAAGTACCCGGAGTGATTTGGAAGGCAAAAAATGTTTAGCTTTACTCAGTACAGAGATGCTTCTTGACAGTTTAGCTTGTATATGCTTTATGTGAGGTTTCCAGCAGATTTTGTTATCTATTATCACACCCAGAAATTTTGTATGAGAAACTTGCTCTACTTCAACATTATTTATTAACAATTTTGCTCCAGCATCTTTTTTACAATTTCCGAATAACATAAATGTTGTTATTTTTTTTTCAAATTTAGTTATAACTTGTTTCTGCCAAACCATGTTTGCAGTTTAATCATTTCTTTTGTGACAATTTCCAAAAGCTGCTGTGAATTCTCTCCAGCACAAAAATATTTGTATCATCTGCAAATAAAATAAACTGTGATATATCAGATGTTTTACATAGATCATTGATGTACAGGATAAACAGCTTTGGTCCCAATACTGACCCCTGTGGAATTCCACAAACAATGTACAGATATTCACCAATCTTCACAAATTGTTGCCTGTCTCTCAAATACCTCCTTACCCACTCTAGCACCACTCCTCTAATGCCACAGTACTCCAGTTTATCAAGTAATATTTCATGATTAATTGTGTCAACAGCTTTATTTAGGTCAATGAAAACACCAACTGTGCATTGTCTTTGATCTATATTGTTGGTGATATTTTCAATTACCTCCATTAATGCCATGGATGTTGATCTATTTGGTCTGAAACCACACTGACTGTCCATTATTATTTTATGTTTATCTATAAATTTGTCAAGTCTATTAATGAAAACCTTTTCCACTATTTTTGAAAATTGTGAAAGTAGAGAAATAGGCCTGTAATTTGTGAATTGGTGTCTATCTCCATTTTTAAACTTTAGCTGGTTTCATTTGTGTTGGGAATGCACCAGTTTGTAGAGACAAATTGCAAATGTATGTTAAGGGTTTGGAGATGCCATCAACTTTCTTAACAATTCCATATAAATGTCATCAAAGTCAGTAGATTTTTTTGTTCTTGATTTCCCAACAATATCAATGATTTCCTTTTCTTCTACCACCATTAAAAACATTGAATGAGGATTACGTTCAATAGGTTTAGTTTCTTTCTCTGCAGAATTTCTTATATCATGAATTGTATCAGCCAAATCTGGTCCAACACTTACAAAGAATTTATTGAACTCATTAACCACATCACTCATGTTACTAATATTTCTATCATTATTAATGAAATACAAATGATAATTTAACTGCCTGGAACCATTTTTAATGATGGCATTCAATGTTTCCCAAATCCCTTCAATGTTATTTTTATTCATATTTAATAATTTCTCATAATATTCCTTTTTACATCACCTCAAAATGTAGCTTCACTACTTCTACTCTTTATAAATTCTCTATATAAGGTATTTTTCTTTTTACATGCATTTTGTAATCCTTTTGTGATCCATGGGCACGCTGCATATTTTTGTTTTTTGCTATATTTCTTTACTGGGCAGCGGCTATCATATAACAGTTTAAATGTTCCTAAAAAGTCTCATAAGCTTTATCAATATTTTTTTCCTTATACAACATCTCCCATTCTTGCTTTAGTAAATCACCTTTAAATGCATTTATGGACTCCTCTGTTCTCACTTGTTTGTATTTTATTGTATTTTCCTGTTTGACCTTCCTGTAATTGCTGTCATACGCTACAAAAACAGGTAGATGATCACTAGTGTCATTATTTAGAAGACCACTTATAGATCTGTTTTCTATTTCATTGGTGAATATATTGTCTATTCAGGTTGCCGACTGTCCTGGGTTTAGTGATCACTGGACAGAGTCCCATGCTATACATAATAAACTCATCTGTCATACTATGTTTGTTTGGATTTAATAGGTCTATGTTGAAATCCCCACAAATGAACATAACTTTTTGATTTGTCCTATTATATCTTTTATCTACCCACTCCTTAAATATTTCAATATTAGAACCTGGTGTTCTATATATACAACTTACAATGACATTTTTATTTTTTTCCATACGAATTTCTATTGTTACACACATGTTGTCCACCACCACCGTCATTTTTTCCACCACCCTGTATTTAAAATTTTTGTCCACAAACAAAGCCACACCCCCACCGTTCTTATTCTTTCTGTTCATAAAATTTAGTTAATATCCGTCTATTTTAAAGTCCACTTTTTTATCCGTATTAATCCACGTCTCAGATACTGCAATCACACTGAATGGATGTGCAAATTTGCATAAATATTCTCTTATGTTGTGAAAGTTGGAATATAAACTTCGACTATTAAAGTGGATTGTGGAAATTTTGCAGTCAGCCTTGGCAGTTTTATTGAATTGTTCTTCAGTATAATAACAGCAGGTGTCACTGATGTTAAAAAAGTTCAATTCTGGATCAATGTCCTGCTCTGTGAAGTGTGTATTGTATTCCGTGTTTTGTGGTGAATTTAACTCCAGATAGACCCTGTGCACAAGAAAATGCTAACTTCCTGGTTTGAGACCGGATGTGGGGTTGTACATTTCTGGTAGCTTTACTTTGCGGTCAATCGCTACTGCGAAGATATACTCCAAAATCATGTCCAAAACTCGAAAACGGAAAGATCACATTAAGTTACAAAGAGGAGAAGGTGGTAACACTCACCACTGTTGTGTCATAAAAAATCGAATGATCAATTTTGACGTTTAAAGAGTTTAGATCGATCAGTTGTTTACATCACTCAACACAAGCAGAACTGCATTACAGAATCAGAAGACACATCGTCCACATTCAGAAGCACATCTCTGTATAGTGACAGTTATTATGACTTAAACAGGCAAATGTTCAGCATTCAACTTACAGGTGAAGAATAGTCAACCCAGATGTTTCCCCCGTTAGCAGGTGAGGAGGAGGAGCAAGTAAACAGGGCCGTAGGACTCAAGTCGCAGGGAGTGTGGATAAGGTGGAAGAGCACCTTGCAGCACTAAGTCACCTGGTCAAACATCATGCAGGCAGACTTCCACCATGTCCGATTCCTCGTGCAGGCAGTATACCCTACCAAGCCCAGTACACCTCCATGTGTCGTGGAAAAGCTAGATATCGGCCTGTCCCCTGTGCTCTGGAAGGGGCACCCTAGAACATATCCTCAGCAGCTGCCCAAAGGCCCTGGCCAATGGTCGTTATTGTTGGCGTCACAACCAGGTGCTCAGAGTAATTGCTGAGAAGACTGCCCCAGCAATGAGCACCAGCAAGCGCCATCATGCTCCGAAGAAGAGACTTCTTTTCATTAAGGCTCAAGAGAAACCCCAGGTGTGGCCACGGTTAACAACCAGCCTGCTCAACTTGATTGGCAGCTACAGGCTGAGCGGAGTAAACAGCTAAAGTTCCCACCAGCACATCAGGGGCCTGTTCTTCGTACCTCGCTAAGTAAGTTAGCTGGATTTGATTGTTGACGATTTCGCGTGATCTTGGATCGTTCGGTTCCCCGAAGCTCATCCGGGACTTGCTGCCATAGCAACAGAGCCATAAGCGTAAACCTGCTCGGGAGCAGGTTTACTTTATGTAAACAGGATTAGATCGCGGCCACGCAGGTATGTCCGCTTCATTTATACGAAAGCAACAGCGATATTCCACCACTGTTTCACCATAAATAAATAACATCAATGTAACTAAAGATAATGCAGCACTTGATCCATTTATTGATTTCACACAGATACATACAGGTCATTTCCTAAAAAAGGGAAATGTACTATTAACATTCTATTACATGTATGTGATTATTACAGATGTAATTCATATTTCAGAGTAGTAATTGCAAATTACTTTGTGCAATCAAGATGGGAGACCACGGCTATAAAAGCGAAGGTGGATTTGGGAAGCCTGTCGCAGCCATGTCCTGTCCGTTTACGCGAGCAACCCATTGCGAAAGGTGCAAGATTGATAAGGAGAGTCCTCAGAATTCAGCGTATATTGCGGGATAGACAGGATCCCTTAGCTCAGCGCAACAGTGTGCTCATTGAGAGATATCGATATTCCCGTGAGGGTATTATTCACTTAACCAACTTGTTGACGAGGGGGTGCAGGACCACCACCTGTCTTTTTTTGCTCTGCCCTTTTCTTGGTTGCTGTTATGAACCAACAAACAGAGTATTCCAGGGTCTCATTCCAAGAGACTAAAAGCAATATAAGTGATAAATATTACCATTCTGTAGAATATTCTTATATTTCACTTTTACCTGTTCCCATGTTCTAGTGGGTCCTGTTGTGGCTCTAATGTGAAAGGGGATATAATATAACATATTATAATGTAATATAATATTGGATAATATAGTGTGATATGATAAATCTACCCTACCGCCTACTGGTGTTGGCCAGAGGGGCCGATGGCGCAATATGGCAGCCTGGCTTCTGTCAGTCTGCCCCAGGGCAGCTGTGGCTACAACCGTAGCTGCTTCCACCAGTGTGTGAATGTGAGAGTGACTGAATAGTGGCATTGTAAAGCGCTTTGGGTGCCTTGAAAAGCGCTATATCAATCCACTCCATTATTATTGTCATTATTAAATTACTTATGAGTTTAATTTGTCAGCAACTTTCTGCCAGCCCTCTCTCCTTGCTTTTGCAGCCTTTGCAGTGTTCCCTTGCGTTTTAATTAAACTCTGAAACTCCTGAAATCCCTCACTCAAGAGTTCTTGCTCTGCTGCCGAAAAATACCGAGCGCGCTCCTTCGACATTTTCGCCGACCAATCAGAGGGTTGCCGATCAATGTTTCTACTATCGATGCGTAGCCCCTTTTACGACACCCAGTGATCTCACATTACTTCATCCAATCGTCAACAGCAGGTGTGTTCGGAGAACCGGATTAGCGAGCTCACGGTTAGCGCGATGATTTGGTCTTGGATGTGTCATTTGATCTTGGATGTAGTAAGCGACGTACGAAGAACGGGCCCCTGATCTGATCTGATATGGAACTTACAGTGCCCAGGGAAGAGCATATCAATGAGACCAATCAGAGTGGACAGTATATCCTTGGTTTCTTAACATAAACCTCACTGTTACAGCTAGTGGCAGTGCGAAAGTGCCCCCCTTAGACTCACTTTTAATATAAATCCCATTGTTTTCCCCTGAGTTATTGGTTCTGTTATTAGTTAGCTACCATAAACTAATGCTGTAGAATGAAGGATGACACTTTAATGATGAATCCTCAGGTTTATTGGTAATAACCATTCAGTTTCACCGTAAGAGCTGGGAAAGTGTACATAAAAACAGCGTGTAAGTTAAAAGTCCATACTCTTACAACTGTAAACATTTAGAACAAATAACTTAACCAATGACTCTACGTGATATTGAAGTACACCGACTTCACAGATTCTTTATGATGGTAGCGATCAGGTGGAAACTTTTACTTATAAAGTCAGACATCTGTGTTTACACTTCACAATAAAATACAGATTCATCTGGAGCTAACTAGCCTGCTTCAACTACGTCTACTGAGGTCTAGGTCACAACCCGCCCATTGTACCACCCCCTTACACTGTCCTGTCCTGCCTCCGGTCTTCCTCATCTCAGCACTATAAATAAAATCACCCAAGTTTAAATCTAGCTCTCTAATCTTGCCTACAATGAAAATACAATGGCTTCCAAAAGTATTCGGCCCCCTTGAACTTTTCCACATTTTGTCACATTACAGCCACAAACATGAATCAATTTTATTGGAATTCCACGTGAAAGACCAACACAAAGTGGTGTACACGTGAGAAGTGGAACGAAAATCATACATGATTCCAAACATTTTTTACAAATAAATAACTGAAAAGTGAGGTGTGCGTAATTATTCAGCCTCCTGAGTCAATACTTTGTAGAACCACCTTTTGCTGCAATTACAGCTGCTAGTCTTCTAAAGTTCGAGGGGCCCGAATACTTTTGCAAGCCACTGTATTTCAAATATGAGGAAGTTTTCTACAGGCAAAGACATAGATGTGTTATGAGTTTGCAAGCCACTGTATATAAAATCATGAGTACATAATCAACATATCACACAAGCATCCCTTCCCACAATGACAAACTTAACAATTGCCGTTTCTGTCACTCAAAATATTTAAAGATGTACTTATTTACATCATAACCATACCTTTTTGCCTCTATCAAGGGGGCTGCTAATGACAAAATAAACTTCCACGTGCTCCGTTACAACACTCTCCTCCAAACTGCCCGATAACTGCACAGACAACAATTTTACAGGTAGTCGTGCCTTCAAAATAATACCTTCAAATCTCAAACAGGAGTCAGATAGTAGATGTAGATGAGCGCCAAAATAAGCAAATAAAATGCAAGCAAATAAAACTAAAATAATGGGATTTAGTCTCACTTGTTGCACTAATTACAGAATTGATTACCTTCACAGCAAACAACAACTTTTCAGTTCTTTCAGATCTGTTATGTTGACTTTACTGCAAAGTCTCCTGAGTATACCATCAATTACCTATTTAGAGGCATTGATCAGAGGAGATTGGGTACTAGAGCACGATGACAACACAGTAGAACGAAGTTTCATGTGTAATTGTTATTCTTAGTTGCTGTAAGCTTCAATTTCATGATGCACGGTCATTTTTCAGAAAACTGCAGGGAACGCAGCAGAAGACATTTGGCTCTGGATTTGATTCTCCACTGGATTTGATTTTGAGTTTTGACAATCTTACATTTATCAAACAAAACTTTAATGAACTCTTAGAAGTACTTCAAACAGGTTTGTTTGCTATGGCAGGTAACAACTCAGTGAATTATGGTTTTTTTCCACGACCAGTCAGCTACCGGGTCATTATTGTAGAGATCCTGGTAATAATTTTTCTTTGCATCAACATGTTGCTCATTGTGATCTTTGTTAAAAAGGAATCCTTTCACACATCTGCACGTTACATCTTATTTTTTGTAACACTGCTGTCAGACAGTGTTTTGTTATTGCTGTCAGATGTTTTACTTGTATTGAGCCAATTTGAAATTACAATGCCAGTGTGGTTGTGTATAACTATCTCTGTTGTTGTACTTCTTTACTTCATTGTCACACCAGTTACCCTGACAGCAATGACTCTGGAGCGCTATGTGGCCATTTGTATGCCCCTGCGTCATGGACAGCTCTGCTCCACACGCAGCACTATGTACTGTATCCTGATCATTCATGGTGTCAGCTCTGGTCCTTGTATAATTATTCTGTCCATGTTTTTTGCCTCCGGCTCACTTAAGTTCTACAAGCAATCCATGATATGTAGTGGAGACACATTTTCTCTTTACAGATGGCAGGATCATGTTCGATCAGCTGTGTATCAATTGTATTTCTTGATTATGGGCATCACCATTGCATACTCATATGTTCAAATAATGAAAGTGGCCAAAGCTGCATCAGGAGAGAAAAAGAAGTTGACACAAAAAGGACTCAAAACAGTGATCCTTCATGCTTTCCAGTTGCTGCTCTGTCTCATTCAACTGTGGTGCCCATTCATAGAAATTGCAGTGCTTCAGATTGATTTCAGTTTAATTCTAAATGTCCGATATTTTAACTACATCATGTTTAACATTGCTCCAAGGTGCCTGAGTCCTCTGATCTATGGCCTCAGGGATGAAAATATTTTTCTTGTACTGAAAAATCTTATGCCTACTTCATCCTGTTCAAAATAAATGTAATTTGAATCACAATAGAAATATAAATGCTGTCATTTATATTTCATGTTAAAATGTATGGATGATTAAATTATTAGTAGTTTTCCAGTTTTCCAGTTTTTTTTCTGTATATGTTCTGTGTGGTTGCATTTTTTTTATTTAAAACAAACTGTGCTTTGTGTATTACGTCACTGTTTAGTGAATAAGTAAAGTCAAAATTTTATGTATATAGCACCTTTCTAGATAAAAGATGACAAGGTGCTTCACACAGGGAAGACAAAGTATAAATCAAAAACAGACAAAAGTTAACAAAATGCAATTTTTAAAAGATGTGTTTTTAGTTGTTGAGTCCACACATCTTAAGCTCAGTGGGAGTTCCACAGTCTGGGAGCCACATTTGCAAAAGCTCTGTCTCCCTTAGTTCTCAGCCTTGTATGCTGAATAACAAGTAGGCCCTGATCACATGACCTCAGGGGCCTGCAAGGGACATAGGGCTGTAGAAGTTCAATGATGTAGGCTGGAGCTCTAAAGGTCAGAACCAGAATCTTAAAATGGACTCTAAATTCCATGGGGAGCAAGTGCAGCTGTATTAGCAATGGTGTCACCTGAGAGTTCTTAGATGTTTTGGTCAGAAGCCTTGCTGCAGCGTTTTGGAAAATCTGCAAGCGCTCCAGGGACTTTTTGCTAAGAGATGTAAACAGCAATTTCAGGTGCAGTGAACAGTGAATTGTATGGGTGCAAATTACACAAAATCTTAAAATCAGAAAATACAATTAAAATAAATGTTAAGTGTTTATCGTATTTTTAAATAAGGGATTTGTTTATTGTACTTATCTACGATATTTGTCCAAGAGAATTTTTTCCCCCTAATATGAGATGCTTAACTTTTTCTCAGAATGAATTGTTGAGTTTTCTTAATGTTGGAGCTTGATCGGTTTAGCTTGATCTATTGTTATGAATTGGTGCAACATACATTTATTTTATCTGAAATATACAAATGGTTTAGTATGTGTTACATGGCAGCCCTAAAGAATATCATTGTAACTCAGTATTATCTGATAGGGTAATAAATACAGATCCACAAATGATATATACATATACAACAAATACAACTTTTATCATTTTATTGCTGCGGTGAACAATGATGAATGTTGGAATAATATTATTTTGAAAAACATCTTCAGTACTGATCATAATCCATTGATAACAATCATGACAACAAAAATATTAACGATATTTAACAGTAAATAAATTGTTATTATCATTAATAATAAGAATGATTTCTTTTTTATTGTATTTTTGTGAACAGTATTTACAGAAGCTCACTTGTTGAGGGAAGGTTTTTTTTTGTTGTTGTTGTTGTTTTTAAAACTGACCTAGTTCCTAGAGCTGTTTTGCAAAGAAGAATGGGCAAGAATTTCAGTCTCTAGATGTGCAAAGCTGGTAGAGACATACCCTAAAAGACTGGCAGCTGTAATTGCAGCAAAAGGTGGTTCTACAAAGTATTGACTCAGGGGGCCGAATAATTACGCACACCCCACTGTTAAGATATTTATTTGTAAAAAATGTTTGGAATCATGTATGATTTTCGTTCCACTTCTCACGTGTACACCACTTTGTATTGGCCTTTCACGTGGGATTCCAATAAAATTGATTCATGTTTGTGGCTGTAATGTGACAAAATGTGGAAAAGTTCAAGGGGGCCGAATACTTTTGCAAGCCATTGTAGGTGGAATTAAGACACAGTCCTTGCTCTGTCCTTATTGTGCGTCTCTTTGCCCAACTTGACAGACAGCTAACGGTTTCAATGAACATTGGAGGCGGAAGTAGGGTTGCCAACTCCCTGAAAAATAAATAAGGGACACCTCGTGGCCAGGGCCGGGCGACCCAGTTGTCTTCACCCTTCCCAGTGTGGTGAATTTTCTAGCTCTTTTTTTGTGTGTGAAATTATTTTTTTAACCATTTGACTTGAAGTTGATTTAAGTAGATGCATATTCTATTCTTTGTGATATGAACACATGTGAAACAAATGATCATTTAGCCATTTATTTTTAGCTCAAAATGACAACATTAACACAGTAAAACAGGTCTCTTTCTTAAACAGAAGCCTGTCATGCTTAACTTTTGAGAATATAAGTAAATCTTTCTTTAAAAGAACTCTGTCCTGCTTAACTTAAAATAATAGAAAACAATAGAAAGAAAAATATTCTTGTAACAGTGCACATTTAGTGCATTTAGTACAATTAGCTTCAGTTGAGGTATTATTTCAGCTTTTCTAATCAGCTGCTCCTGTTTGTAAACCCGCTTGTTCCCATGATTACGCATCATAACTCATCATCATTATTCATCTATGTATTACTTTTATGTATTAGTCATCAATTTGTTGTAATCATCTATCCTTGCAGTTGTTTATTACACAAAATAAATTATATTATCACACTTCTGGCCACATAGCCCTGATATTCACTGCACATGCCCATATTAACGTTTTCCAGCCAGGTGTTTTCCTTTTTCCATTCTTCCCTTTCTCTGAGGGGAACAAACATTGCTGCTCTAATGCTGGGCTCACACTGTGCGATTTTTGGCCCATTTTGAGCCGATTTTTGAGTGATCGGACCGATTTTGGCCTTCATCGTGCGTCGTGTAGTATACGTGGGGTAACGAGAAGTGATTAACACCTCACGACCAGCTCCCGATCATCAATCGCTCGTGAGGGTGTCACCACAGGCGCTCACACTGCTCACGCGCAAACGTAAACGTTGGTGAAAAAGACGGCGCAGCACGGCTGTGCAGCGTGTGATCTGGACACAAGCGATGGAGGCACAACTTGTAGAACTTTGGAAAGCTCATCCGAGCCTTTTCGATGTGGCATCACAAAATTATCACGACCACAACAACCGTGAAAATAGTTGGATTTACACTGCTGCTCAATCACAGCTGCCTGATCAATGTTTTTCATTAGCAATTTAGCAAAGTTGATGGTAGTGGTGTGTCTGTGTGAGTGAAAGACAGAGAGAGCGAGCGACAGATTTTCTGTTATAACCTTCATGTTATGGAGGCACAGTGTGAGCACTCAGGTCGCATCAGAGCATCGGGCGGTATAGTGTGAGAGTACATCGTGACATACGAACTTCTAACCCCTGCGAGTCAATCGTGCAGTTTGAGCAGGAGCTGAATAACGTGACTGAAAAAAATCGCACAGTGTTTGCCCAGCTTTAGGTGTACTGTCATCCGAGACTTGCACCGCAGAGTCGGCGTTTGTTCCCCTGTTGGCCATGCTTCTTGTTGTGGTCATCTGTTGTCTTCCGGTATTTTCTCCGCAAGCGACCTTTCCTCGACCAATGAGATGAGCGGTAATCTGAATTGTCATACTCGAATTGTCATAAGTGTGCTGTCAGCTCATTGGTCACAAAGCAGGAGAGGGGCTGGGAATTATGTTTTCAAACAAAGTGTTAATTCCATAAACATTTATAGACTACTTTTGATTCTCACTGTATTACGGGACAAAGTGCGTCCCTTATTAGCTCAATACGGGACGTGTACTTTTGTTTCGAAATACGGGACGATTCCGTATTTTAAGGGACGGTTGGCAACCCTAGTAATACACAGAGTGCTAATATAACAGCTTTAAGATGCATTTGTAGATATTATTACGTGTTTTACCGTCTTTATGGTGCTAGCTTAAAGTTACGGTGTAAACGTTAGCTTATATTGGAGTAAAGCTGTTACTGGTTAAACGATGTTAGCACAGAAATATTAGCTTCTGTCATGACTGATGAAGTTACTAGTTAATAAAGTTTCCAGTAAAGTGTTTAATCGCAGCCACAGATTGACAGCAAATATCTCGATTAGCTTCAGTGCATCTGTAATAAATATGTGCAAGTTTCAGTGCTTCGTTTAAACTGTATGATACTTATACTGACCCAGGGTCAGTGTAAAATACAATCCTAGCTGTGTGAACAAAGCCTGGCTCCTTTAATCCTGCATGACAAACCTCAGGATGCAGGTTATTACTCTTTCCTGCTGGCACACCTGTCACACCTGAGAGTCAGCTAGAAACTTACAGTGACGTGGACATCATGCAAAGACTGCCAGACTCTGTAATACTGCAAATGATCAGTGACTCAAGTTATCACTAAACTTTAAACAGTACCTCTGTGTCTCTGTGTGCTGAACATCTAGGATTGGGTCAGGCTGCATCAGCTGAAGCTGTTATTTGTATATATCAGTATTTTTTATTCAGGTGTGGGGAAAATACGTAAGACTGCAGTGAAGCGATGCACCAGATTAATCCCTGGCCAAAGGTATCGTACTTAAATCAGACTACTGATCCAGCCGCATCAGCCTTTTGTGAGGTCTGTTTAAAGTAGACTAAAAGTGAACTGCAGGTTCCTGAGAGGTGGACTGTGAGCACAGAAACACATGTTCATACATACAGCTGCAGCAAACTTACATTAATTTTAAATAGATTTGTTACTCTGATGTCTGTCTCTGTGTTAGTCCTCTGACAGACTGGTGACCTGTCCAGGTGTGCTCTACCTATGACTACTGGGACAGGCTCTAGCCTCTGTAATAGAAATGTTCTGTTATTCTCATTTAAAGTATTTAAGTGCTTATGCATGTGCTTAGTTGTGACACTGTTACTGTTCAGTGACAGTTTCTAAAACTAGATGAACTTACTTCAGCGTCAGCAGTTTGAGAAAACAACTCCCTTTACAGGTGCTGATAAGGCCAAGGGCACAAAACAGCTTAACCATTGATACGTTAGGTTTCATAGCGAGACACGTGAAGTGTGGTGTGATCAGTTTAACTTCCTCTTCCTTGGAATGCATAAAGGAGCAGGAGCACGACCTCTGTGGCAGCGCTGACATGACTGAACTGTGATGTTTGATGTGTGTTGGCGCAGTAATAAATAGCTTGATCACAGCTCTTTCTGTGTTGCAGACTTTATTTAAAAAATTCCACGACACCCCCCCCCCCCCCCCCCCTCCCACTGTGAACCTGAATTGAATATTCAGAAGACATTTGTTTAAATAGTTCTACAAATCTGAGCTGTTGGTGTGTCCTTGGATTGTGTGGTAATAATATTAGAGCCTGCAATCTTTCTTACTGAATCTCTACTATGAGTCATGTTACCTGAGATTAATTCTATGTTTACCTGTCAGCCTGGACGAATGTGCTGTGTGAAGGAAATTAAATTAAATCAGATCTGAACTGCGTACATTTAAGGAACCTGTTCATATTTAATTGAAATATGAACCAGTGTTTTTTTTTTTGATTGCTGATTCCAAGAGAGTCTTTGTGGAAATTGTGTTTGGCTTTTTGTTATTTTAATTCTCTTTTCTGTTTTCCAGAACAGTTCTCCACAGTCGCTGTCCACATGGGTCAGTGGGACCAAGAAGCACTCTGCTAATGTGGGACTCTGACCAGCAACATCCAGCAGGACCCAGACAGCGTTTTCTATCTCCCAGCTGGAGTTTTTGTTTGTCAGTGACTGGAGAGTCAGATTTTTGTTGAGCTTCACACTTGCAGAGGTAAGTCAGTTTGCAGAGATCCCTCCCACCCTGGCTTTTATGTGCTAGATTTCTTATCTGAAAGAGTAATATTTCAGTGACTGCTGCTTATACCACAGGTTAATACACTCTACTGATCCCTGATGGGAGAATCATCAATTTTGGCAACAAAGAAGCCTGGTGGATGTTTGTTTACAGTCTGATGATGGGACATCATGCTCTGCATCTTCAAAGTTTGCCTCCTCATTATTATTCATACCCAGTAATGTGAAGTATGCTTATATCTACTATAACTGAACCAACCTGGTGCTCTTCATTTATGGAGGCTGTTGAGTCTGAATGTTGGATGTTGTGTATCTCGTGTTCTCTGGGCTTTGTTGTCCTCGGTCTTTTCGCAGGATCAGAAAACAAAACCAGGAGGCGCGTAAATGTTTCTTCTCCATGATGTTTCTTCAAATGTTTCTTCTGGATGATGATAAGACTGACACGGGATGCCACCTTTGGTCTTGTGATGAAGCAAAGCTCAGGAAGAAGTGGGATTAAATGGTACCCACATGTGTGCTGCTGAGAAGGATGTACAGGGGCACCTGCAGCCAAATCCAAGCCTCAGGTTAGTTGTAGTTGCAGAACGCTATAGACTGAGACAGCTGAGGCATCAAATGTTTGATTAAACGGATGAAAAAGAGAAGTTTCTTCCCTATAATTATCACTTCTTAAAATCTGTAGCAACTTCAAGTCTGTCAGCGTGCTGAGCATGCTCAGAATGTGACAATATATTTTTGTTCAATATTTAATTTCTTTCAGTTGCAATTGTTAAATGAAAAATATATATATATTCTTATAATTTAGCAAACTAATTTATCAAAAAAAAAAATATATACATATATCTGTATTAGTTTTAATAAATTAATTTGACACCTGTATTGAAAATACCATATTGTATTCATACAGAATCAGTTTGGTATCATTGTTTGTCTGCTCACTGATTGTTGAAACTAAGAGCTACTTTGATCTGTTTAGATCTAAAGTATCCAAAGTTGAGCTCTGATGTTTCTTCACCCCTGTGTGTGATATGTGATGTCCTACATGCTGGCAGAGCAGCAGTTTGTGCTCACAGATGGTGACGGTGTGGAGAGACGGTGGTGTTTCCTCAGAAGAACCAGCAGAGTCACAAAGGGCACCAGTCCATCTCACCACCTTGACTTGCTGACTGATGTTCGTCTGCACTGCACAGAGGAAATCAGCTGACCGAGGTTTGTCCAGTGACGTGTTATGAATGTATATTTGTTTTATGCTTACAGATATGTTTTTCTTGACAGAGGCTCTGCAGAGGTTAGATAAAGCAGAGAAAACATGTGCTTTACATTTTACTGTGATTTATTGAGATATTTGTTGCCTGATGTTCAGCAGGAATGGAGAAATAGAATCAAAGGAAGATGTTTTTCCTGTTTTTGTAATGATGTAAGTAAATCTTCAATATTATTTATTTGCTTGGTTATATTAGGAGTGTTTCTGAGTGAGGGGGGAGGAGTCATCATCCAGGTAAAGTGATGTGGATCCGTGGATACACTTGTCTCCCCTTTAAAGGGGACGATCCAAGTTATCCTTAGATGTTAGTGCTTTCAAATACACAAACATTTTTAAAGGACAAAAATGAACATCCAACTTTGACTGTAACACAAAATAAATCTTTGCATGTGTGTTTTCAAACTCTCAGATGGGCAGCATATCAGTCTTGGACTGTCTAACCTGCAGCACTGAATGACCACCACACATGAGCATGTTCCTGCAACATTCAGCATCTGATCCTTCATCTGTGTGCTTCTGCTTTTGGTAAGTAGAGTTACCCAACTCCAGTAACTCTAAACACATGCCATCCATTTCTAACGGCCTGGTTACTTCCTGTCAGTTACTTTAGAAACCATGTGGTCACCTGACCTAACACTGTTTCTTCTTCTTCCCCTTAATGTTCAAGTGTCACATGTCAAACAGCTGGAGAGGAAACTACACCAGCGTACTGAGATGTTTCACCAACACGTGCCAGATGCTGTTCCTTCATGGTGACATCACCAGAGACAGCCCCGCCCACCTCAGGACCTCGCCATTGATCATGATGATTATAATGATGACAGCGAGCGGAACTAAGACTGTAAAAATCCACGACCAGAATGTTTCTTTCTAATTATGAACGAATAGTGAGAGCCTCTTTCTGTGTTTTGTCTGTTTTGGTTGTGTTTTTTTTTTTACCTCATTTGTTACTAACAAAGTTCACAAGCTCACACAGTTTACATTCTGTATGTTTCCATCTTTACCAGTCACACTCTAACTGCATTTAAGAAAATAATCCTTAGAAATCGCCGTTTTTCTCTTTTGTAATTGATGATAATTCAGTGAATATACTGCGCTGCTTCCTTTTATTGCGTCACACATTGCTTTAAGTTTTTCAGTGTCCAGTTATTTTTTACTGCTGTTTGAATTCTCTGTATGTTTGACCCTGTAGACTGTTTGATGGACTGCTTGTCTTCCTGTTTGTAACCGCCGCCTGTTTTTTAATAAAGATTTGGATTTCTGACTTCAACACAGCCTCTGCGTGTCCTCCCTTTGTGTCCTCTTCCTCTGTGAATGTGTTGCATGTGTCACAGATTCATTTTATTAACAGCTCTCCCACAGTGAGTTGCATCAGCATTCATTCACAGCACATTTCAGAAGGATTCAGATTAATACAGTGATCTTACAGTCAGAATGATCCTGACAGAGTGCCACTGTGAATTATCTTTCATCAGGTAAATTTTAAAGTTCAGTATTTCAAAGCAGGAGTTATGAAGAATCATACTGGCATTAGGACTAATAATATGTACTTACAAAGTCAAAGTTTTTTAATTATGCTAGAATATTGGAAGACAATCAACTTTGTGTTTTCCGCATATTAATTATTCTGAAATAGAGACGTGACCCTAACTGTACAGAAGCACTAAACAACTGACAATCTAACAGACATCATTGGCCTGAGCTGTCATGCACAGTGAGTCTGATCCTTTGCTGTGAGAGTCTGACAAGCATGTTTCTGGTCAGTTTGGAAGAAATAATATCACAATGTTGATCTTTCTTTCCAATATTCCTTCTCTTTTAAACTGTGATCAAAGGTACTTATGTTCACAGCATGTAATAATACTGACAGTCCAGGGCATTGTGGTCTGTTGAGCTAGGGTTAGGGTTAGGGTTAGCAATTCAGACATATGTAATCAATATTAAACGTCTCTGACGTGGGCCACTGTCCGCAGTGTTGGGAAATCCATACCAGGCTGGAACGAGTCAAGGTAGGTGAGCATCCACGAGAAGACACAGCAGATGCATCCTACTAATACTGACAGGACCAGGAGACTCCAGAAACCGAGCATCTTCTCTTCAGTGCCATCCACTCCTGTCACCCTCTCTGCCCGCAGCTCTTTGAGTATGGGGTAGATAAGGGCGCAGAGAAACCCTTATTACTAATTTGTATTATAATTCAATTTTCATGAAATATTCATATTCAGTATCGGTCCTTTTATATTATAACCACGGATCCACCCAGGCTCATGGTGGGGCAGGGCTCTGTCCTGGGATGCTTGAGTACAAGGTAATGTACACCCTGACCAGGTATCCAGTCTGTCAGAATTGTTTTCAATATTTGGTTCAAAAACACGAGTGACAACAAAAATCCAACTAGGATTCTTGCATATGATGAATGAAGTCTGTCTTTGACTGTATTGTCCAGCTGATCCATCAAACCCCCAGCAGGTGAACCTTATTCATGACATAACATGGCAACAATGTAAAAAATGAAACAGCAACAGTCTAAATGTAAAGTGCATTCTAAACTCCTCTTCAATAAATCATATGCAAAGAGTCATTCAGGACTGTAAAACGTGAACTACAGAACCCAGAGTCTTCATCATTAAATCTCTGGTTGCTTCATTTTTCTATCCTATATCAGATACTTTAAGGTTAGGTTAGGTAAACTTGCATTCTCATGGTGAGGCAAAGTGCTTTATGTGTGTATGTGCGTGTCATGAACGGCTATAAAAGGCCTATAATTAAAGAACAAAGCGGGGTTTGAGTTCGAGTTGCGGCAGACTGTCACTACTTGTAAATGGAACGCAGCCTTCCTACGGCGGACAGCTAATAACAGGAATCGGACGCGGTCCACCCAAGTCCACAGCAACCACCATAGCAACCGCCTAGCATGACCTTAAAAACACATTCTGTCTTCATAACTATCAAAAACGTAAAATGATTTGCAAAGTGTGACAGTGTTACAGCTGCAGAGAGCTATGGCGGTATCTTTGGAAGCTGTTTACATAGCTAATAATATACGATGTAACCATGGAGACAGTCAGTCACGTGAGCTAGCGGTGCATGTTTACTACAGTGAATAAGGTGATTGCGTGCACACGCTGCAGGGGGTAAAGACATTACTTCAATATTGTTTTATACTGATATATATTTGCCTTCTGTTGACCATCACCTCAGGTTCACCATTACAGTTTCAGCAGACAGATGCACACTGTCTAAATATGAACACACTCAAAAACTCATGTCTCAGAAATAAGCACAGCTGTTCATGTTTGTCATTAGAGTTTTATTTGTAAGAAAATTATGAGCTTCATATTGAGCATCAAATAAAAGAACATTTCACAACTCTGAGTCAACAGAAACAGGTAACAGAAATGTCTCTAATGTAGACATGTACAGTGTAGTGTAAGCATTAAAAGATCATAAAGGAAACACTAACATTTATGTGAAACTAATTGTAATAAAAAAATGAGCAGGTGCTTTATAGATTTAAAAGAAAGAATCTGAAAACAACACTTTTTTGGTCTAAGTGATCAAAGTAGAAAACAAAACTGATGTTCAAGAACAAACCGTAGCTGCACTAATATTACACATCTCCATTGTTGTGGTGAACAGACATGTTGCTTTTAAAACCACATGCAGTGTGCATAGTGAAAATGCCTCTAATTTAGACAAGAGTTTCTCTCTCTGAGCCCCAGGACCGACGATTAAAACTTCAGTTTTGTCCTGGTTAAGCTGTAAAAAGTTTTCTGCCATCCAAGATCTTATATCTAAAATACAGTTAAAAAGGGCATCCATTGGTCTGGTGTCATCGGGAGACACAGAGATGTACAGCTGCGTGTCATCAGCGTAACTGTGGAAGTTCACTCCATGCCTCCTGATGACACCGCCGAGAGGGAGCATATACAAATTAAAAAGTACAGGGCCTAAAACCGACCCTTGAGGCACACCACATGTCATTTTATGGATCTTAGAGGAGCATGTATCCATACTCACCATAAAAGTTCTGTCAGAGAGATAGGAAGTGAACCAGTTGTGTACAGCACCAGAGAGGCCTACCATGTGTTTCAGTCTGTTTAAAAGAATAGCGTGGTCTACTGTATCAAAGGCTGCGCTTAGATCCAGTAGCACCAGGACTGAGAGCTTTTGGGAGTCCCAGTTACATCTAAGATCATTTAAAACCTTTAGGAGAGCAGTCTCTGTGCTGTGGTTCACCCTAAATCCAGACTGGAATATCTCCAGGATCTGTCTATCATTTAGAAAATCATTAATCTGAGTAAAAACAAGTTTTTCTAAGATTTTACTTAAAAATAGTAAGTTGGATACAGGTCTGTAGTTATTAAAATCATTACAATCCAAATTGCTCTTCTTCAGAAGGGGCCTCACCACCGCCGTTTTAAAGGCAGCAGGGAAGACACCCAACTGAAGAGAGCAATTCATCATGTATAAAAGCTCAGCCTCAAAAAATCCATAAAGTGTTTTAAAGAGTGAAGAAGGGATTGGATCTAAAAGACATGTGGTGGGTCTCACTGTGGAGAAAACTTTCTGAAGGTTCTCAGCATTAACCAGGACAAAGCTGTCCAGTGTCTCCTCAGGTACAATCGAGCCCTCAGATACAAACATATCGCGATTAGATAAAATATCAGATCTGATGGCGCTTACTTTTCCCCTGAAGTGGTCTGCAAACTGCTCACAGAGTGAGTCTGTGGGGGTTCTTTGGGAGCTGTTAAAATCAGGGTTAAATAAATGATCTATGGTGGAAAAGAGGACCTTGGGATTATTTTTGTTATCACTGATTATTTTGGCGAAGTATGAATTTCTTGAATTCCTTAATGTATTATTGTACATTTTAAGTTGCTCGCAAAATATTTGATGGTTGATAGTATTTTTATTTTTCCTCCACCTCCTTTCTGCTGCCCTGCAATTTCTTTTGAGTTTTTTGACTTCTTCGTTTCTCCAGGGTGATACGTGTTTTACGTTAATCTTTTTGGTGGTGAGTGGAGCAACGGAGTCAAGGCTTTTCTTCAGTTTGCTGTTGAAATGATTAAAAATCAAATCGCAGGGTGCAGATAAAATCACAGGGGGGCATTCGTCTAAAACCCTGGTAAAATTTGCAGCCACTTCAGAGGTTAGATAGCGCCTCCTCACAGTTCGCACTGAGGTCTCCCGCTGAATAAAACCGGTGATGTTAAAAAACACACAGTAGTGGTCAGAGACAGCCAAGTCAACAACAGAGGATGATCAGTTTGACATGGGAGACCCTACCAGGGGGCAGAAGTCCCCAGACAACATAACCCCTGGGATCCCTTGGGACACACAAACCCCGCCACCATGATAAGGGTATTTCAGACAAACATGTAAGAGAATAGTGTATTTATTGGATATGTTCCAAGGTGTCTGAGTCCTATTCCCTACGTATTGGCAATTTATTAAAAAAACAACAACAAATCATTTACGCTGCCCAGTGTGCAATAAATACCTTAAAGGCAATAAGTAGGGAAGAAAATAATTTTTCCTATTGACTTGTTTGAATATTGCACAAAATAGGCCTACTGCTTGTCACGGTCACGTCACTGTAGGGCATAATAAGACATACCTTAAAAAAATAATGGGATGTAGTCTTGCTTCTGGCAATAACCATGCCAATTGATTAACTTGTCAACAAGCAACGACGTTTTCAAAACTTTAATTAGTTGTAGACTCTCCTGACTGAGTGCTCCATCTATCAACAGTGTACAGCTATCAAGGGGAATGATCTCTTAGGAAAGATGATGACACCATATGACAACTTCAGTTTCATATAACCTTTAAAATAATGTTCCACTGTCATCTATAAGAGAACTGCAGTGGTCAGAAGAGGAAATTTGTGTTTGGAAAAGGACGAAAGGTTTCTCCACTAGACTGATTTTTTGGTTTCAGTCTTTAGAGTAAATCTTACATTTATAATGACAATGATTGACTCTTAGAAGTTATTTAAATACTCGTGTTTGTTCTCAATGGCAGGTAACAGCTCACTAATTTGTGCTTTCTTGCACCAACTATTGACAGTCCGGGTCATGATTGTGCACACCCTGGTCATAATCTTTCTTTGTATCAACATGTTGCTCATTGTGACCTTTGTAAAAAAGGAATGTTTTCACACATCTGCTCGCTACATTTTATTTTTTGTCACTTTACTGTCAGACAGCTTTTTGTTACTCATGACCGATATCCTGCTTATTTTAACCAGATGTTCAGTGCAAGTTTGGTTGTGTATATTTATCTGTCTTTTTGTGCTTGTGTATTCTATTGTCACACCAGTTACTCTGACAGCAATGACTCTGGAGCGCTATGTGGCCATTTGTATGCCCCTTCGTCATGGACAGCTCTGCTCCACACGCAGCACTATGTACTGTATCCTGATTATTCATGGCCTCAGCTCTGGGCCATGCATTGTTATCATTTCCATGTTCTTTGCTACTGCTTCACTTAGCTTCTACAATCAATACACTATTTGCTCTGTTGAAATGTTTATGCTTTATAGATGGCAGGATCATGCTCGCTCAGCTGTAAGTCAGTTTTATTTCATGACTATGGGCATCACTATTGTTTTTTCATATGTTCAAATAATGAAAGTGGCCAAAGCTGCATCAGGAGAGAGTAAGAAGTCAACACAAAAAGGAGTGAGAACAGTGATCCTTCATGCTTTCCAGCTGTTTCTCTGTCTTGTTCAGCTGTGGAGTCCATTCATAGAAACAGCTGTCCTTCAGATTGACGTCAACTTGTTTAGAGATTTCAGATATTTTAACTATGTATTTTTTAGTATTGTTCCAAGGTGCCTGAGTCCTCTCATCTATGGCCTCAGGGATGAAACTTTCTTTCTTTCTTTGAAAAATCTCATGCCTACTTCATCCTGTTCAAAAAAACATGTGATTTGACAAAGTACATCACTACTATTAATAATGGTAACATCCATATTTAATCAAAACATTCATTAATTTGGACAATATCGACAAGCATGTAATGATTAACTTCATATATTTTAACAGGTACAATTTACACTGAGGTTTTAAAAAAAAAATGTAAATAATAAGAGTTAGTTCATCTCATTTGACAGAATTTACTGTAGAATATCTACACAATATGTGGAACAATAAACAAAATAATAAGTATGTGTGGTGTTTTCCACTTATCAAGTCTAACATAAGAGGCTAAATAAGAATAAATGTCTTTTTGAACAAATTTATTTCTCTAATGTCTTTAGGCATAGACATATTTAATCAGCAAGATCAAACACTTCATGATTATTTATCACAATATAAATAAAACTAAATGGAATTTTCCAGGATCTAATATGTTCATTATTAAAACACCTGAATCATGTCATCGCAATTTGGCATTATGTGATAGGGCACCAAATGTGGATGCACAACCGATATCATAACAATTATAAATTGTAACAAATACACATTTTCTTTTACTACTGTTATGTAGATGTCATAAAACAATGGAACACACAATAATTTTGTTATATTATTAAAGCAAAACACATGTTATATTTCACTTATGGATTAGATAGAATGGTGTCTGTCAAGAAGTCATTCTTAAGGAAGAAAAACAGCAAGAAAAGGCTGAAGTATGCCAAATTACATAAGAACGGGACTGAAAGTTAATAGTAACAAGCTGTAACGATTTATCCAACTTAGAAAGTTCTTGGTTCAACTCATCATTAATACACTTGGCTTCATTAAAGGTTGTATCAAACCTCAAGTAAACAAATGAAATAAATGCTTGTTGGTGAGTTTGTGTTACTTTTCCTAAAAGTAATGCAGCAAGCGAAGTTGAAAACCAGCTCAAAGAGACTTTAAAGACACCACAATGATTTTACTGTAGACACATGAACAGGTAGAAATGGAGATTGCAAGCCTGACTGCTCATTACTGCCTTTGTTACCTGTTAGCAATCAGGCTCTGGCTGCTGGGCAGTGGTGTCCATACACTCAGCTTTAATATCATTTACGTCTTGCATATTTCCAGAACTCTATATCCATAATCACATACTGTGTATACTACTGTTTATAATATTATCTTACTTATTTTGTATTTGTTTGTATTTATTTGTATTTTTGTATTTTTCTTCTGTACCTGAGCTGAGGTAAAGCATAAATTTTCCCGCCATAAGATCAATAAAGTCTTATCTTATCTTATCACTTGGGGTTCTTGGCTAGCTTTGCGTTAGCATGCCGTCTTGCAGATGTTTGCAAAGAGCTGAAGTTCTGTTAGCAGTATCATCAAAATCAGTATAACTTTGTTGCATGCTACAACCAAAACTGCAGACATTGGTTTAGTACGGAGCCCCGCAGGGGACATGGGAGAAAAAAAAATTAAGACGGACTTTTGGGAGATCTCGCAAAACAAACTCGGGATCTCGCAAAAGTTTTGCGAGATCTCGCAAAAGTTGAATTCCAACAATGGCGGCAGCTACTTAGTTTTAATATTACTCTTTCTGGGTCACAAAATACACTTTTAAGATATTTTGAGGCGTGAATGTAGTTGTGTAAACGTCAGATACCTGCTCAGTTTACAAGACATCACATATTTGCAAAAGTGCTCCGACGTTTTTGGAGATCTGACACCCACTAGCTCGAAGCTAACGGCTCCCATCAACACTGTGCAAAACGAGGGATTTAGGAAAATGATCAACACCCTAGACAAACGCTACACAGTGCCGTCCCGCAACTATTTTTCTATTGTTGCACTACCTGCTCTATACACGCAGTGTCGAGCAACGGTGGAGACGGAATTTCAAGCAGTACAACATTTTGCGGCAACAACAAAACGTGAGACATTTGTTGTTTTTATGTTTATTTATTGTTTTTATGTTCAGTCTCAACTGTTACGAAGTTGATGTGCAGTTAATAAGTGCAATAAATATTTATACTGGAAAAGAAAATCGTGAGAGAATCGTGATCTCAATTCTAAGCCAAAAAATTGTGATTCTCATTTTATGCAAAATCGTGCAGCCCTACTATATGACTACATTAGAGCACTTTACTTGTTGTTCCTGGAGTATTTAAAAGTAAAATTGGAGGCAGAACCTTCAGTTTTAGGCCCCTTTTATGTGGAACCAGCTTCCAATTTGAATTCGGGGGACACACACTATCTCTACTTTTAAGATTAGGCTCAAAACCTTTCTTTTTTCTAAAGCATATATTTTGGGCTGGATCAGGTGATCCCCATCCACCCTTAGTTATGCTGCAAGAGGCATAGGCTGCTGGGGGATTCCCATGATGCATTGAGTAGTCCTTTTCAGTCACCTTTCTCATTCACCATTTGTTAATAGAAGTCTCGGCATTGAATCATTAATTACTATTAATCTCTGGCTCCCTTCCACAAAGGGAGTATTTCGTCCCACTGTCGTGATAGTTATAATAGGGGATAATAGGGTATATGATTGTTGGGTTTTTGTCTGTATGTTCTGTTGTAGGGCCTACCTTACAATATAAAGAGCCTTGATGTTGTTGTGATTAGGCACTCTATAAATAAAATTGAATTGAAATTAAATCTTTAAAAACAAGGAGGAGGACACAGTCATTTCATTTAAAAAAAATCTTTGTTACAGCAAAACATATATTGTAATCCACTGATGGATAAGAATCACTGGAACAAAATATTAGTGATTCCATCGTTTTCCTACATTTACTAACCCTAATAAATAGTCTTAAATAAAAATATATGCAAGTGGTTTATTGTTAATTTTATTTTCAAAATTAGCCTTTTGTGCTTTGTTCTTCTGTGAAAGTAAACATGTAAATATCTCACAGCAGGAAAGCTATTACAGCAAAAAGAGTAGAAAAAGTTGAGCTCATATTACTTTGAAATCAATAGCACTTGCACATTGTTTTCCTGTTTTCCCATATGTCTGTGTTAGTCCTCTCGTAGATAAGCCTCATGCACCTCAGGCCCATCACTATCCTCAAGGAAGGCAGCATATTCTGCCATCCTCTGGATCTCTTCTACTTTTGTCTCAGCCAGCTTCTTATCTGCCTCTGCAGAAAGTTTCTGTGCTTCTTCCACCTGCGACTGGGCCACCTGGATGTTTGTCCTCATTGAGATGGATGCCTGGTGAGCTCCTGGAAACACAGATTCATTTTGTCAGATTTCTAAGTAAAAATATAGGTGTATGCAACTATTCTCAGAACTTTATAAAGTAACAGCACATGTTTCAAATTTGATTGTAATGACTTCATTCATCCATAATTCAGGAAAATATTCTTCTCACCTGAAGTGCACGCTGCCTCAGCTGCCATTTTACACAGGCTGATGGCATTGATCCAAGCTGATTCATAACGTTTGCATTCGACTAGTCTTTCACTAGCCTGTTAAGACAGAGAGAAGTGACAAACTCAATAATTTTGTGGTGTAAAAGCTAATTTCCAAAATATAAACTCAACACAAAAGTACATTAAACATTTGTTTTAACCTCTTAAGCCCCAACGCCCGCTGATACGGGGGCAAAAGGCAGGCGATCAGGTAGGCTTGGGGCTTAAGAGGTTAAGAACAAAGAGGACAACACACACCAACCTCTGCACGCCAGCCATTGATCGCTTGCTGGAGTGAATCCTCCTCTGCTGGGGTAATTTTTCCCAGTGAGGCCAAATATTGTCTTTGAAAAGCAATGCGTGAGTGCACAGCCTGTGAGTAAACAGAGGGAACAAAAGCAGTCAGTTACAGTACACAGCAACATTTGAATTACAAACTCAGAAGAGTTTGTAGGACACTGAAAAGTATTTCGGGCTACTTGTGTAAATTCAAATCAGACATACAAGACTTTATTTTAGATTTTTTGCAAATTTTATCCATTGTCTCTCAGTTTTTGTAAATTGGTCCAAGTAAATTAAATTCCAAAGTTTATTGTCACCATATTTAATATTAGGCTGAAAACTGCTGCAGTATATTACTGAATAGATGTGTCCAGATGTTTTTGTCCTCTCATATTTGTGTTGAATTTAAAAGAAGCTTTTTTAAATCTTTTGGGATATGAAATTTTACAAACCATGTCTTACACACTGTAAAAACCTACCTTTGAATAGTCTGCAAGGGCATCAAAGTAAGCCAAGGTGGTCTGGGAGAGGAAAGTACATGAGCTGTCTGTAATCACTGAGGCAGCTCTTCTGATCAGAGAGTCATGTGAGAGGTTTTCCACTTGCTGCAAACAAATCAGTGTTTTTTAGTCTTTTCTTTAATTTCTCCATATGTATATTATCTATAAGAAGAAGAAATTTTCCTGAAGAGTCAACATTAGTGCTAGTTGTAGGTGACTGTACTAATTCATACTTCTATGATATTTTTTGAGACTCACCCACCTGTGTAAAACGGACAGTGCAAAACCCACGGGCAACGCTTAAAGATGCTATGCTCATGTGTGAAGGCTTTATCGGTTCCCCAAACTTCTGGTTTCCAGGTATCCTGCTCTCAGAGCTGCTGTAGAAACAGTGCAGAACGTTAGGAGTAGGACCAGCAAACAAATTAATGATATTTCATTTTGAAATGCTGTGAGTTATTGTCCTATGATCTGATTTGGACCAACTTGTGGTAAATATCAATTAGTACCAAAGATCAAAGTCCGGCTTTAACTTTGCAAAGCATTTTGTTGAATATTTATTCTTAACTTACCCGAGGAAACGAATGCAGGCTGCTCCTCTCCTCAGCACGCTCTTGCTGGTCCGCAGCACTGAAATATCTATCTGATTCCGCACAAGTCCTGTAGCGGCACGGCTCGCACACACTGAACACTGACGAACAGCTTGCATTTTGCAGATTAATTTGATCTGCTGCACTTACAGAGTCTATTTATCTAATCTGTAAAATAAGTTCCTGGCTGGAGGTTTTTCTGTTCAGTTTAAACCTTGCACTTTTCTCACTGTTGCCTTTCCTTAGTAAAAGTCTTACTTGCTGCTAGAGAGGTTTGAATCTGCTCTGTGAATAAAAACTATCATGTCTTGTCAGTATTTATAGTGACTCAGCACCACTCAATTACGCAAAAGGCATTGATCTGTTGACTGTCCCTGCAAATGTGCGTATTTGGTGTTATCTCTAAAACCCTGTAGATACGTGCAGGTTAGAGACCATTTGTGCTGGTTGTGGACTTTCTATCTTTTACTATGTCTATCACTGCTTAGGGTTTATATGTATGGCTAGATGTAGTTAATGGCAAAAAGTTTACCAACTTTCATTACATTTTAATTTGAAAAAAAAAAAGCAAAACAACTATTTTTACTCATACAATTTCCCACACCTGAAAAGGGGCTTTTATTTCATAATGTACAATTAGGGTTAGGGCAGAGCAGAAGATTGATAAAGCACAAGGGCCAAACTCTGTTTTTCATTTTTCATTATCATTTTTTGTAATGTTGCATAACTACAACGAAAGTCAGTAGCCACTACCTAGAACAACAAACTACTGGGAGTTGCATTGTGGGTAATATAGGTGTTTTGAACAGGCTTATTGAAGCTAGTAACTTCAAATGAAACCACCCCAGGTTAACACAAGAGCCAAAGATTGGAAGTAGGGCTGTTGTGCATGCTCACATTGGTGAGGAAATGAGACAGGAGAGACCAAGGATTGAGTGAAAATAATTAGGGAATTACAGGTAAAGCAAGACAAAGGTAGCAAGAAAAAAACAAAAGATGCATAAGGGAAAGTTTCCAAAATAGAAGGAAGTGACTGTAAGTTGTGTACCACATCTGGTCATGGCACACTATACTCCTTGAAGAGGTAGATTTGTCACAATTCGGGTAGACTGTGGTGCATATGTAGTGCATTTGCTGTCTGTGCCTAACGTCAGCATTTCTTCATCAACTACCACTGTGAAAATCACTATGTTGTGTGTAATTTATGGTACTGCAAATCTATCACTTTGCATACAGATTTCCATACAGACTCATAGGGAGAGGGGTTTTCACTAACTGCATGTCACTGAGTGTAAATGGCCTATACATCAGTTGAACGGTTGACAAATGGACTGAAATAGGGAAGAGAGCAATATTGAAGTTCACTAAGAATGTGAAAAGTATGCAAAAACATCAACGATTAAAAAAATACAGAACATAACTGAAACAGATATTTGGTTTATTTCTGCTGCACTATTTTCAGACACTTTCTCGCCTCCCCCCCCCCCTTTTGGATCAAGTTAATCTTGTATGAACAATATGACATAAGTGCAGCACTGAGTCCATTGTTTTGTACAAGTCATCTAAACTGTGTTCAAAACAAACAATGTTAAAATAGAAAGTTTTAATTACTAATGCAAATCTTAAGATATCAAATATGCCAAGATGAATTTTGGCAGGTAGTTTTTCAAAATGATGCACAAAACATTACAAATGTTTTCTTTTCCAAAATAAACTTTTTGTGTTGGAATCCAAAAAGAGACTACAGTTGTTTATGGTGGAGAAAGAGGGCCTCAGTTGGGAAATGAGGAACTGCTGATGTCATAAGCTTCGGTTTTAATTTTTTTTTTCTTTGTAAGTACTGCATTAAATAAGCTGATATGATCAGATAATAAATTGACTTCAACAGGTTTAAAACTACTTTGAGGAAAATGACTGGAGAAACTATATATAATCTCAGGAAAACTTTACAACATGATGAGCACATTGGATGGTCATACAATTGGGCCAACACTGTAGCAAAATAATGCATCATTTCTTCGTCAAATCTGCATTACACACATACTTCACCTTCTCTGCGTTTCTCTCTGTGTGCCATTTAATGTTCCACTAAAACTCAACTGGCCAAAAGTCTGGCAATTGCCCTTTGTCTGATGCAATGAAAGTTATTTGCTGAGCTGGGTTCAAAAAACAGAAAGTTTGTTTTGGACAGAACTGTGGCCCAGTCCTCTGGGGTCCTCATTACTGACGCAGAACTTACGTAAACAGCTGACAAACCCCCATGAGCTGCTCTCTATAGAGTCAACTGGTTTGCCAAACAAAAGAAAACTTCGGGTTGCTCAATGGGACTCGAGAGCTTTGTGTTAATAATCAGCGAGTCTGTTAATTACTAAGCGGGGGACTTGGGACATGCCCTCTAACGGCCCTCTGGAGATTCAACACTCAATGAAGAAAAACCTCTTAATAGATTTCATCACCTTTTTTTAAAAAACAATACTGTTGTTGCACCTGCAGCTCTATGCTCTGATTACCAACTTGAGTGATGTTGTGCAAGAATGTTAAACATTGTCACAAAAAGATAATGCACTATGTCAAAGATACCACAGGTTTTGTGCCAGTAGGGTGTTTGCCATTTTTACAAGACCAGGACAAAAATCTAAGCAGCATATACTAGTACAGACCTGAAAATCACAGTTGGAGGATAAACAAAAATTAAATGGTGCATTGTGTTCAAAACATTCAGGCCATTCCTGCTGGAGTTCTGATATACAGAGGTCCACATATTTGTCCTCCTATCTGGCAAAAACATTACTTCTCATATGATACCAGCAATTATCATCGTTAAAACCTTACTGAACACTTAATCACATGTCTGAACATAATCCTGGACTTCATCAAGAGTCTGATGGTCTGTTTAAGTAGCTTTGAGCCATTGACAGTTTTGGACAATCCACTACAAACTAAGATAGTATGACCAGGTAGAGTAAACTTAGATTCTGGTAAAAACCCAAAGCCAAATCTTAGCTAGATGTCTAAATTCTTTACCAGTGATACTGCATTTAGAGCTGCCAGACCAAATGTGAGCAATAGTGTGCCATCTAGCCCACCAACCATTTTCCATTTTCCACTTTGTTAAAAATACTGACTGAAGGGGTTCAAACTCTAAAACATTTTATTTTATTGATAATCAAGCAAATTATTTTTAACTTGCAGCTAACTATACATTTTATCAAATGTTTTTTTAAATATAAAAAAACATCTTAAAGCATTAGATTCTTGTACTACATTTTCTTGCATTTTCTCTAACAATTATGTCCAACATATAACCAGAACTGGCCCACCAAATGTCCAATCTGTCATAGTGGATGGTTTACAAAATGTGGAAATTTTAAGAACAAAGTGGTGTGCATTTTGGACCTACATCTGCATTTTCATCAGTATCAGCATTTGTGGCTTTTCTACTGTGTTCGAGCCTTTTTCCGTGCCCTCAAAGTACAGCTTTTGGTACACATGAACCTTCATTGCATAAGAGGCTTCCAACATGGAGCCAAGTTCAGCAAACTTTTAAGCCTGTGGGATGGAAAAACACTGAGCTTAGGAAGGTAATTACTGTTCTGGTTTATGATCATTTAGGTGTTTTTTAATTCTTGGCTGTTGGTTTAAATATTTTATATATCTTGATTATGAAGGTTAACATATACATTAAATTCTTTGACCCTACAGTCTTTTCTAGGGATGGGTACCAGTATGCACCGGATAGTACACAGCAAATCCAGCATGTCCAAATTAACACTGTCAGATTTGATTTCAACACTATTAAAGTGTCTATATGGGTCCACACCAGAGAGTGTTAATTTAACTCTTTTTGGAGAGTTGGTACGTTAACTCTGATTTAGTGTTAAACACCAAATCTGTCTGGAGTTGATAATTTAACACTTGGTGTTAAGAGTTTATATATTAACTCTCAAAGAGTATTTTAGTTTAACTACGTAAGAGTTATCTTCTAATTCATTCTAAAAAGTGGGAATTTTACTGTTCTGAACTTCTAGAAATTTCTTTTGGAAATAAACATTTACTAAAAAGATGCAATGGTTTTTGAAAAACATTTATTCTGAACTGTGCACCACAATTTCAAAACATTTTCTGAAAGATGTAACAGTATACATGTTCTCACTTTCATTAGAATTTTGTTTATCAAAAGGTCTGACATGGTAAATGCAAATAACAGCATTCTCATCACTTATTTCTTCAATACAATATGCATGTCCTTCATTCATCCCTTTGTGGAACTTCAACGCACTTCTGCTCTCCCCCATATTCCATCTTCACAAGCATATCCTGTGCAGAGATTGAATAAAAATTAGTTGACACTAATTAATGGCACAAATAATCCAGTAAACAATTGCAGCACAGTAAAAAAAAAAAAAAAGGAATCCTCTTTGAGCCATTACTTGTGTAAAGTATTTTCCCAAAAGACAAGGACACAGGCAACAGGTAATACTGAACTAAAACCTCAACCTTTTTCATTTTTACCTAAACCGTGTGCACAAAACTCTGGAGGGATCTAAATGCTAACGTAGAAACCAGTCAGGACGTCTGCTACTGCTGTTTGCTCGTTTTTTGTTTTTTTTTATGGGCGATCGTTTTCAGGCTTCAAGTAGCACCATTATACCAACATTTCACATTCTAGACATTGTTTTAGGTGTATTTGACCAAAAGTTTGACTGAAAATTCACATGCAAGCTTTTTTTCAAGGCTGTGGTATTTGCCGGCAAACAATACCTTTCAGCTAGCTAAAACAGAATATTATGCTATCACCGAGCAACATGGCTAATGCCTTTCACACAGCTTTGTCTCAACTCCAAAGAGCCACAGAAGTAAAAGCTCATAATAATAATTGAAACAATCTTTGAAAAAATGACTTACCAAGCATGGCAAACAACTCAAATATGTAGAGCAAAATGTTCTGAAACGGCTTCACTTCAGCCGTGCTGGGGGCGGAGTCTGTGAATTTACTCTGTTGGTGTCATAGCCCCTGTAGGAGTTCAGAGTTAAGAGGTCAAGAGTTAATGTTTCCATTGTAACACCTCCAGATTTGACATAGAAACACTCATTTTTAACACTCGATTTTAACTACTATCATTTTACACCTCAGAGTTACATTAAAAAAATGTGACTCTGCTTAGAGTAAAATTAACTCTACTTTTGCAAGGAGACTATTAACACCAAAAAATTTAACACTTTTGAATTTGCTGTGTACCTGTTGCCTGTGTCCTTGTCTTTTGGGAAAATACTTTACACAAGTAATGGCTCAAAGAGGATTCCTTTTTTTTTTTTTTTACTGTGCTGCAATTGTTTACTGGATTGTTTGTGCCATTAATTAGTGTCAACTAATTTTTATTCAATCTCCGCACAGGATATGCTTGTGAAGATGGAATATGGGGGAGAGCAGAAGTGCGTTGAAGTTCCACAAAGGGATGAATGAAGGACATGCATATTGTATTGAAGAAATAAGTGATGAGAATGCTGTTATTTGCATTTACCATGTCAGACCTTTTGATAAACAAAATTCTAATGAAGTGAGAACATGTATACTGTTACATCTTTCAGAAAATGTTTTGAAATTGTGGTGCACAGTTCAGAATAAATGTTTTTCAAAAACCATTGCATCTTTTTAGTAAATGTTTATTTCCAAAAGAAATTTCTAGAAGTTCAGAACAGTAAAATTCCCGCTTTTTAGAATGAATTTGTCACGGTTCTGGGTCCGTCGGACCCAGTAGTTTGAGTTTTATTATGTTTTGGTTTTAGTTTGCATCAGGGATTGTTTTCTTGTTCTCTTGTAGTGTTGATTATGATGATGTTTATTATTTGAGTTTCATGTTTCTGTGGTGTTTAGGATTTGTTCTTCAGTTGTGTCTGCTTAGTATTTGTCTAGCTCCATGTGCCATTTTCTGTCTGTCTCTCTATGTCGAGTTTGTGTCTTAGTGTGATGGTTGCTTGTTCCTGTTTTATTGTGATGGTCTGCGTCTCATGTGAGTGTGTTCAGTTTTACCTTTGTCTCGTCTTGTTGATTATTCCCAGCTGTGTCCACCACCTGTGTGTAATTCCCCTGTGATTCTCTGTGTATTTAAGTCATGTCTGCCGTCATTGTAGTTGCTGGTCCGTCTGTGTATTCCACCCTGCGTCATCTGTGTGTTTCCCTGCTGTCAACCGCCAAGTGTTTCTGCTCATGTTCAGGTTCGTGTTCTGTAGTTAGTTTGTTCCCAGTCTAGTTAGTCATAGCTCCCTTTGCCGTTTGTATTTACTTTCATGCTCAATAAACCACCTTCACACCTTCACGACTGCCTGCGTTTGGATCCTACTTCATTGCCTCCACACGGCTCACCTCACTCGCCGTGACAGTACGGACCAGCCAGATATGGATCCAGCGGCATTCACCCCACCCACGGAGCTTCGGGACCTCATCACGAACTCCGCTTCACAAATAATCAACCTGTGGCTAGAGCATGAGGGAGAAGCATTCCTCCACGTTCTGGAAGCCAGACTGCAACAGCTGCTCACGGATTATCCCTGGCTATTGGACTCACTACACCCACTCGCGCAAGACTTCATCCTTCACGAACTTCACCTACACCCACCAGCTGCTATCGCTTCCCAACCCAGCCGGACGCCGGAGGTTTTGCCCGGCCCGCCGGAGGTTTTGCCCGGCCCGCCGGAGGTTTTGCCCGGGAGGAAGCGACGATCGTGCCGTCGGCGCGTCGCCCCACAGCTGGAGAATAGGACTTCAGAACTGCCGGCTGTGGTGAGTGGAAAAGACGCTCTGTCTGTTTCACCAGTTCATATGACTGTTTATACCGGGGCTGTGTTCGTTGAGTCAGCTGCTCAGCCGGTAGCTCGGTTAGCTTCCCAGCAGTCGCTAACTCAGTCAGCCACTCACTCATCACCTCCATCACAGTCACAGTCAGACCCAGTAGACACCATGTTACAGTCCATAGCCCAGTCAATAGCTCAGTTGGCAAGAGAGTCATCAGCCTTATCAGTTCAGCCAGCCACTCCACCACCTGTTACTACTTTGCTACCTGTAGCTCAGTTGCCACCAGTTCAGCAGCCTGTCCACTCATTTACCCAGCCTTTATCCTCACAGCCTCATTACAAGCAGGGAACACACTCCACACAAACTTTTGCTGGTTCATTTAAGCTGGCCATCTCAGAGACAGTTGCTCCCTCTAGGGCCTCCCCAGAGGCTGGGTGTCAGTCACCAGCCAACTCTGGACCCCTAGAGGTCAAGACACCAGCACCAGCAGCCTCACCGGAGAACTCACCTGAACAGTCTCGGCTCTCAGCACCCCCTGAGAGCTCAAGTGAGTTCACCCGTCCGCCTCAGTCCTCTGCTGAGTGTATTGGGGAACACTTCCAGCCCTCTGAGGACTGTATCCCACTGTTGCTGCCTGAGTCTAGCCACGGTGCTGCTCAGTCCCAGCCAGTGTCCACACTGGCAGAGGTCTCCGTACCTGCTGCTTCAGAGACTGCTTTCCCTGGAGGGCCTGAGGAGCCCGTCCAGTCTCAAGTCATGTTAGCTGGGGGTTCAGGTGAACCCAGCCAGCGTCCTGCCTCGTCGGCTGGAGGGCCTGAGGAGCCCGGCCAGCCTCAAGTGTCGTCTGCTGGGGGTTTAGGAGAACCCAGCCAGCCTCAAGCGTCGTCTGCTGGGGGTTTAGGAGAACCCAGCCAGCCTCAAGCGTCGTCTGCTGGGGGTTTAGGAGAACCTCAAGCGTCGTCTGCTGGGGGTTTAGGAGAACCCAGCCAGCCTCAAGCGTCGTCTGCTGGAGGGCCCGTGGAGCCCACCCAGCACATCCTCACATCTGCTGGTGGTCCTGGAGGACCCAGCCAGCACATCCTCACATCTGCTGGTGGTCCTGGAGGACCCAGCCAGCACATCTCCACATCACCTTCTGCAGCATCACCGCCGTCAGGTTCCGCAGCCGTCCCGCTGCCGTCAGGTTCCGCAGCCGTCCCGCTGCCGTCAGGTTCCGCAGCCGTCCCGCTGCCGTCTTCATCATCTTCGCCTGGTCCAGCCTCCGTGTCTTCATCATCTTCGCCTGGTCCAGCCTCCGTGTCTTCATCATCTTCGTCTGGTCCTGCCTCCGTGTCTTCATCATCTTCGTCTGGTCCTGCCTCGTCTGGTCCTGTGGTTGCCACGCCGCCGTCGGTGCCAGCTCGACCCGTTCCGCCTCGCCTCTGCCGGCCGTTTTCAGGGCCTCTAAGATGGCGTCATGGCCTTCGGGGACTGCCTCCGGAAGGTGTTCGTCGCCGCCGCTGGCATCGCGGCCGTCCTCCGGACCTGCTCGGTGGCCGCCACTGCCTTCCACGTGGTCGGCCTCCGGAACTGTTTGCCCGCCGTTGCCGTGTGCACGGTCGGCCTCCAGAACTGCATTCGCGCCGCCGTTGCCGTCCGCACGGTCGGCCCCCGGACCGGCTTCCTCGCCGCCGTTGCTGCACGTGTAGCTGAGATATAATGTACGAATTGTGAACATTCTCAAAACTGTATTGTACATAGGTTATACTTTTTTATTGTGTGAACTTTATTTTTGTGGAACTAAGGTTCCGTGTGTTATTGTTGAAGTGGGACATTAATCAGTGTAACGCCACCTGCGGCCACATTGCGGGTGTGGGGTTTCCTAGCCAGAGCTGTACGGACTCCACACTGGTGAGGCACGCTTTCTGTAGCTCTTCTCCCTGTACTAAATTATCCATATAAATTCGGTGTATTTGTCTTTGTTAAGTATTGGCTCCTAGGGTTAAAAGCTCTCAAAGTGTTTTCAATCGCTTTGAGTGAGAAAAATGATATTTGGAACTGCGCTTTATCTGTTGTATCATCCGTTTGTGTGGAACTGACTTGTGTTAAACAGGGTGAGGAGAAGCCTGCTGCCGCTGTGTGACACTGATTTTGCTGCTGCACTCTGTTTTATAGGTATGTGTAAATGTGTAGTTTTTGTTTTATGTGTATAATGAGCTCATGTCCCGAGGCTGTGCTCTGAGCAGTATCTTCAGCCATGTTGGGAAGAGTTAAAAAGTTGTTTGAATATGTATTATGCAATTGACCTATTTTAATGGGAATTTGAATGTTATATGTTATTGTTAGTGATTCCATAATTGTCTCTGTTTTACCCCACTGTAATATTTGATTTTGAAGTGGCGGTTGTGAAAATTATTATTTTGATAAGTTGTATTTTCTTTTATATGATGCAAGCAGAGCTGTACGGACTCCACACTGGAATAAACCCTGTTTCCAGCCAGTCCGTGTCTGTTGTCACAACGCAGTCGACCATTTCACATCTGCTACATAAAAGTGGTGCCGTGACCCGGATGCATCTGATCAGCCGCTGCTGATCGCTGAGGTTGAGCTGAACACTTCCGACACCTGTAATATAAGTAAAATTATTCTGTGGGTCAGCAAAAAATTTCCAGTGTTCTGTTAGTAGGCATTTCTCCCAGTTACACCTGTTAGAGTCTAACTGAGCCGTGTTTACTTGTGTTGTATTTTTCTGAGTGATAGGTATTTTTGTATTCCTTTTGTTTCTGATCCCCTTTGTAGTTATTGCTAACCTCCTGTAAGCAACATGGCTGGTAGGGGCCAAGACTCCTTTAACCTTTTCACGCCAGTCGCTGGGAGAGGTTGGAGACTGTCTGGGGCAGATGAAGTGAGAGACAGGTCTATAATGTTGCGTGATGAGCCAGCAGAGTCAGATGACATTATTCGAAATAAAGCTCATGAGCGCCAGTCCTCAACCCCTGCTTTGAGCGACGACAGCACACACAAAGAGCTACGTGAGCTCATTGGTGAATTGGGAACCCAGATAGGTGAATCAATCGCTAGCCGGCTACTATCCAGTCAAGTCCCACTTGGTCCAAACCAGACAGCTCCAGCCGAGTCCCCCAAAGTTAAGAGCCCTGACACCACTCTCGACCTCTCCAAAGTGAACTTAGTGGTCCGACAAGATATCAAAGACCCACCTATGTACAGAGGTGATGATGCGGATAAGTACTCTGTTCATGAGTGGATAGACATGATGGAAGTGTACTTAGAGAAGAGAGGGTTGTCTAGAGCCGTGCAGGTGGATGAAGTCTTAAACCACCTCCTCGGCAGAGCTAAAAACATTGTTAAGGTGGGTTTGAAAAGTAACTCATGTTCTGGTGTAGTGACCAACCCTGAGACCATCTATGCCATACTCAGGCGTTATTTTAGTGATAGTCCTGGCTCCTGTCAACCACTGGCTGACTTCTATGCCACCCAAGCAGTTGCAAAAGAGACCCCAGTAGACTATTGGGTGAGGCTTAATATCGCTGCTGAGGCAGCTGACAAGCATTTACAGCGTCAGGGAGGCAAAATGGAGAACATGGAGGCAGAGATAGCCATGATGTTTATCAGAAATTGTCCTGATCCCAGCCTCGCCTGTGTTTTCAAATGTAAGCCCATCAGTAAATGGACAGTAATGGAGGTTCAGGAAGCCATTGATGAACACCAAAGAGAGTGTCATGCAAAAAAGAAGAGCCTGGGCTCTGCCAGACCCCATCCCCTCCTCGTGGCCACTGCGACAACCACAAGCGAGTCGCCTGAGTTTGAACTGAACCATGCCCAAGTAGGTACAGTAAAATGTTCCCAGGACAGCCCGGGTAAGGCTGCTGGAGCTGCCCCTTCAGACCCAAGTGCTCTAGACCGCGTGCTCAGTATGCTGGAGAGGGTGTTAGAGCGCTCCAACCAGCCTGTCCACCCCGTAATTAGACCACAGCCTCTAGCCTCAGCCAGGTTCCCTTCGTGCCAGGTTTGTGGCAATAGCTCACATTCCACGCGCACTCACTGCATGAGAGAGAGGAGATGTCTAGGTTGCCTGGAGGTTGGGCATCAGAGGAAAGACTGCCCCAGAGCAGCTGAGCCCATTACCCAGCAAAATAATCCCCAGGGAAACTAGGGTGCTTGCACTTGAGAGGGGACAGTGTGAGCGAAGAGTGTGAAACCCTCAATCCCAGTGATGACATACAGACTGTATACAAAGAAAGCCTGAAGTGTGCCCCACCTGGTACTGTTGTACTTTCCCAGAATATAGTAAGACTTGATGAGGCAGACAGCCTATTTTACACGAATGCATTGGTGAATGACAAAGTCTCTTTGCAGGCCCTTCTTGATATAGGTTCCATGGCGTGTACCTTGAGCGAAGAGGCGGAGCGAGAGTTAAAGAGCGCTGGGGTCGCATTGGAATTAAGCGACACTCGTACCGACATTGTGCTAGTGGGCTGTGGTGGAGTTCAGGTTAAACCCAAGAGTATATGCGAGTTGAAAATGGAAGTGTATGATTGTACGTTCAGAGTGCCTGCCCTAGTGGTCCCCGGTCAGAAAGATCAGTTGATTTTAGGGACAAATGTTATCAAACACCTCCTCAGACACTTCAGGCTGTCCCCCCATTTCTGGCAAGTCCTGAGCAAACCCGAATCAGCAGAAGCGCCTGAAATAGTGCAGTTTCTGAATATGCTGTCTGGCATTAACCGGTGGAGGGGTGACAAAATGCCAGATGTCATTGGCACTGTCAAACTAGCTCAGGCAGTGACTCTACTCCCCAAGCAAGAGCACCTTGTATGGGGCAGACTGCCAGCGTCATCACCCCTTTCCGAGGGCAGCGCCATTCTGGTTGAACCACCAAAATCGCAAACTCATAAAAAAGGTGTCATTGTCTGTAGAACTGTGGTTTCTATGAGTGGCGATAGGTGGGTCCCTGTTCGAATCCTGAACACATGTGATAAGCCTATCACATTGAGACGAAACGCTAAGGTAGCAGATGCTTCCGCTTGTGTAGCTGTTGAAGATCTCGAAGTGGCTTCTGACCAAAACCCAAGTGAGACCCTTAGGGTCCAGAGCCAGACAGTGTGTAGCGACGCACAGAGTAGCCCTCCCTCCTGCCCTAGCCTGCGTGACAGCTTGCAGAAGATGGGGTTGGAGGACCTAGACCTCGACTCTTGTGAAGTCTCAGACCACTGGAAGGCTCAGGTACTGCAACTGATCCACAGGTATGAGGATGTCTTTTCCAAGGGTAAGCTGGACTGTGGACTGGCAAAGGATTTTGTCCATCGCATCCATCTGTCTGACGACAGGCCGTTCAGACTTCCCTATCGGCGCGTCCCTCCAGGGCAGTACCACAAGTTGCGACAGGTGCTCACAGAGATGGAGGAGCGAGAGCTGATCCGCAAATCCAACAGTGAGTGGGCGTCCCCACTGGTACTGGTGTGGAAGAAGAATGGAGATCTCAGAATATGCGTGGACTACCGCTGGTTGAACGCACGCACAGTCAAGGATGCCCATCCCTTGCCCCACCAGTCAGACTGTCTGGCAGCCCTGGGAGGTAACGCAATTTTCAGTGCCATGGATCTCACCTCTGGCTTCTACAATATTGAGATGGCAGAGGAGGACAAAAAGCTAACGGCCTTCACAACACCAATGGGGCTCTACGAGTTTAACAGACTCCCCCAAGGCCTGTGCAACAGCCCGGCGAGCTTCATGCGTCTCATGATGGGCATATTTGGCGACCAGAATTTCCTAACCCTGCTGTGCTACCTGGACGACCTGCTTGTTTATGCACCCAATGAAGCAGAGGCTCTCAGGAGGTTGGAGATTGTGTTTAGCAGACTACGTGCCCATGGACTGAAGCTGGCCCCCAAAAAATGTCATCTGCTCCGAAGGAGTGTGAGATTTCTGGGCCATGTTGTGACTGAAGGCGGGGTTTCGACCGATCCTGACAAGGTTAAGGCGATCACCGCTATCTCAGAGGCTGATCTCATGATGGAGGACGGGGTTACGCCATCCCAGAAGAAGATAAAGTCGTTTCTGGGTATGGTAATGTATTACCAACACTTCATACAGGACTGTTCTAAGATTGCCAGACCCCTTTTTACCCTGACTGCCGCTCCTAAAGGAAAGAAAGTAAATGCCCGAGGTGCTGCTTCTTTCCGGAGGCTCAGCCCAAGTGATTGGAAGAAGGAGCATGTTGACTCGTTTGAACGCTTGAAGGCTGCACTCCTTGACTCCGTTGTGCTTGCTCACCCTGATTTCAACAAACCATTTATCTTGTCGACAGACGCTTCACAGGACGGCTTGGGTGCTGTGCTGTCACAAGTCCAAGAGGGCGAGAGTAAAGCACGTCCCGTTGCATTTGCCAGCAAGGCCCTCGCCCGTGCACAGAGAAACTATCCCGCCCATCGCCTTGAGTTTCTGGCGCTAAAGTGGTCTGTCTGTGACAAATTCAGCCACTGGTTGAAAGGGCATAGCTTTACCGTCTGGACAGACAATAACCACCTAACATATATTCTCACGAAGCCCAAGCTTGATGCATGTGAACAGAGGTGGGTGTCAAAGCTGTCCCCCTACGACTTCAGCATCAAGTACATTCCTGGCAGTAAAAATGTCGTTGCAGATGCACTGAGCAGGCAGCCATTCGTTCACAACCGTGTTAGTCAGAGACTCATGACTGAACCCTATGCAACCCTGTTAGAGGAGTCGCAACAGGTCAAAGAAATCTCGGTTCAGGATGCATTCAGGCTCAGTGCCAACCACCAAAGTGTTGAGTGTTTGGCCCCTGCAGAGAGCCTAGGGTGTTGTTCCCTGACTAATGATGAAGTTTCCGCAGTCTTCGCAGGCCACGCTGAGTGGGACCAAGGCTCAAAACAGAGAGCAATCTCCTGGTTGACTCAAGAGCTAGATCGGTTTCCCTCACTAGGCCAGAACACCTTGTCTGCCTTCTCGCTCCAGGAGCTACAGGAGGAGCAGAGAGCAGATGTGACACTGTCTCAAGTCATTCCGTTCGTCGTACGTGGTCGGCGTCCATCACGTAGAGAAAGAGCTCACCTGTCGCACAGAGCGCAAAAGACGATGAAACAGTGGGAAAAGTTGAAAGTGTTGGATGGTATCCTGTACAGAGTGAGCAAAGACCTGCTCACTGGCAAAAAGCGCCATCAGTACGTGACCCCATCCACATTAATCAGTCAAGTCCTGTCAGGTGTCCATGATGATGCTGGCCATCAGGGCCAAAGCAGAACTCTGTACCTAGCCAGGCAGAGATTTTTCTGGATCAACATGGAGCATGACATTCGCGAGCATGTCAAGTGCTGTAAACGTTGTGTTGTCAGCAAAACACTCGAGCCTGAGGGGAGGGCTCCTCTTGAAAGCATTAAAACTACCGGTCCTCTTGAGCTCGTCTGCATAGACTTCTGGTCCGCAGAGGATCACAGGGGCAAGAGTGTGGATGTTCTAGTAGTGACTGACCATTTCACCAAGATGGCCCATGCTTTCCAGTGCTTAGATCAGACGGCAAAACAAGTTGCGCGCCAGTTGTGGGACAGATATTTCTGTGTCTATGGCTTCCCTCAAAGGATCCATTCAGACCAGGGCGCCAATTTTGAGAGTGAGTTGATCCAAGAGCTGCTGCAAGTGGCCGGGGTGCAGAAGTCAAGAACGACACCTTACCACCCTATGGGTAACGGTCACACCGAAAGGTTTAACAGGACCTTGGGAAATATGATCAGAGCCCTACCTCCGAGGGAGAAGCACAAGTGGCCTCAGATGTTGCAGACATTGACCTTTGTCTACAACTGCACCGCTCATGAGTCCACTGGTTACGCACCGTTCTTCCTAATGTACGGGCGTATCCCCAGGTTACCAGTGGATGTCATGTTTCACAATGTTGCAAGGGACAATGATGTAACAGACTATGACAGTTATGTAAAAAGGATGAGAGATGACCTCAGAGAAGCACTCGCATTGGCCCAGACTAACACCGGAGCTAGTCAGCAGCGTCAAGCAGACCTGTACAACAAAAAGCAGAAAGGTGTTGACATTGAGGAAGGAGATCGTGTCCTTTTGGCAAACAAGGGCGAACGGGGTCGTAGGAAGTTAGCTGATAGGTGGGAGTCGACCATCTACACTGTGATCTCCAAGAACCCCACATGCCACACGTATCGCATCAGGAACGTCAAGAGTGGACAGGAGAAAGTTGTCCATAGGAACTTGCTTTTGCAGGCTAATTTCCTGCCCATAGAGTCCGAGGGCGAACCAGAGATGTCTTTTGCCAGTGAATCAGAACTCGGCCAGGAGCAGAGTCAATCTGATGGAGAATCCCCTGTCGCTGATCCTGAGGACGATTGTACTGAACGCACAGCCCGTTGGGTGGCTCAGATGACGGATGACTGTGTCCCGGCTCCTAGAGGACCCCAAGAGTGTGACAGTATTGGAGACAGTGTCTGTGCGCAGTTGGATGATGAGGAGCATCAGGACAGTGACAGTGCCAGTAGTGAAGTAGCTGCTTACCCTGAAGTAGATGATGACAACAACAGCAGGGCTTGCACTACCCCAGTTGAGGAGGGAACACTACCAAGTATCAGTTACCCTGAAAGTCAGCCAGTCAGCGAGGTTGGGAGCCTCGTGAAACATGGTGGTGTACCCCCAAGTAATGCAGCAGGCCAGATCAGGACGAGAGTGGGTCGAATAGTGAAGCCTGTGAATAGGTTAATCCAGACTATGAAGCAAAGAAACCTACAAACAGGCAATGTAGTGAGCAGCTTTGCCAAGAACTTGTTTCTGTGAGGGCTACTTGTTTTATATGTTGGGTGATTTTCATGTCAGATGTTAACACCTATTTTGAGATTGTCTTCAGCTCAGAGTACTATTCATCATATAGTAGCTGTTACCGTGTTGTTTGTTCAGGATAGTGTATAAGGCACTTTCTCTTGCGAGTAAACATTAGGGGGTCTGGCCAACTTTCTTCTGTTTACTTTCCCCATGAGTTGGGAAACATATTTGTTGCACGTATCACCGGGTAGTGAATTTCCAGATCACTGACAGTTACGAATTGTTATATGTGACCCTCAGTTGCTCACCCTTACCTAACGGGTTTTGAGAAGTTCAGGGGGGAGTATGTAGCTGAGATATAATGTACGAATTGTGAACATTCTCAAAACTGTATTGTACATAGGTTATACTTTTTTATTGTGTGAACTTTATTTTTGTGGAACTAAGGTTCCGTGTGTTATTGTTGAAGTGGGACATTAATCAGTGTAACGCCACCTGCGGCCACATTGCGGGTGTGGGGTTTCCTAGCCAGAGCTGTACGGACTCCACACTGGTGAGGCACGCTTTCTGTAGCTCTTCTCCCTGTACTAAATTATCCATATAAATTCGGTGTATTTGTCTTTGTTAAGTATTGGCTCCTAGGGTTAAAAGCTCTCAAAGTGTTTTCAATCGCTTTGAGTGAGAAAAATGATATTTGGAACTGCGCTTTATCTGTTGTATCATCCGTTTGTGTGGAACTGACTTGTGTTAAACAGGGTGAGGAGAAGCCTGCTGCCGCTGTGTGACACTGATTTTGCTGCTGCACTCTGTTTTATAGGTATGTGTAAATGTGTAGTTTTTGTTTTATGTGTATAATGAGCTCATGTCCCGAGGCTGTGCTCTGAGCAGTATCTTCAGCCATGTTGGGAAGAGTTAAAAAGTTGTTTGAATATGTATTATGCAATTGACCTATTTTAATGGGAATTTGAATGTTATACGTTATTGTTAGTGATTCCATAATTGTCTCTGTTTTACCCCACTGTAATATTTGATTTTGAAGTGGCGGTTGTGAAAATTATTATTTTGATAAGTTGTATTTTCTTTTATATGATGCAAGCAGAGCTGTACGGACTCCACACTGGAATAAACCCTGTTTCCAGCCAGTCCGTGTCTGTTGTCACAACGCAGTCGACCATTTCACATCTGCTACACACGCACGGTCGGCCTCCGGAACTGTTTGCCCGTCGCCACCGTTGCCGTGTGCACGGTCGGCCTCCTGAACTGTTTGCCCGTCGCCACCGTTGCTGTGTGCAGGGTCGGCCCCCTGAACTGTTTCGGCTCTTGTGTTGTCGGCCCCCGGACTTTACTGTGGACTCGTGAATGGTCTTGTTTTGTGTTGGCCTGTTTTTGGTTTATTCTGGTCTCTTGTGCTCCTTGTTTTTTTGTTTCGGACCCTCCTTCCTGGACCCCCTCCGCCCGCCCTGGCTTTGTGCTTTTTTGTTTGGGGCTGTCGGGAGCCAGCCCTTAGAGGGGGGGTACTGTCACGGTTCTGGGTCCGTCGGACCCAGTAGTTTGAGTTTTATTATGTTTTGGTTTTAGTTTGCATCAGGGATTGTTTTCTTGTTCTCTTGTAGTGTTGATTATGATGATGTTTATTATTTGAGTTTCATGTTTCTGTGGTGTTTAGGATTTGTTCTTCAGTTGTGTCTGCTTAGTATTTGTCTAGCTCCATGTGCCATTTTCTGTCTGTCTCTCTATGTCGAGTTTGTGTCTTAGTGTGATGGTTGCTTGTTCCTGTTTTATTGTGATGGTCTGCGTCTCATGTGAGTGTGTTCAGTTTTACCTTTGTCTCGTCTTGTTGATTATTCCCAGCTGTGTCCACCACCTGTGTGTAATTCCCCTGTGATTCTCTGTGTATTTAAGTCATGTCTGCCGTCATTGTAGTTGCTGGTCCGTCTGTGTATTCCACCCTGCGTCATCTGTGTGTTTCCCTGCTGTCAACCGCCAAGTGTTTCTGCTCATGTTCAGGTTCGTGTTCTGTAGTTAGTTTGTTCCCAGTCTAGTTAGTCATAGCTCCCTTTGCCGTTTGTATTTACTTTCATGCTCAATAAACCACCTTCACACCTTCACGACTGCCTGCGTTTGGATCCTCCTTCATTGCCTCCACACGGCTCACCTCACTCGCCGTGACAGTGTAGCAGAAATGATGACGGATGATGATGGCAGCAGCAGCCGTTCTTCTCTGCGTGAGTAGCTTAATGTTGTTCGTGTGTAATTTACGTTGAGTAGGCTCACCACGTTATTACATTAATGCATGTAAGGTGAACTAGCAAACACCATCGTAGTTACATGCGGCTGTCCTCTTGTTTGATGGCAGATACTCCCTTCACCCTGGCCAAAAATGACCAAAGAAAAAGTGGGAAACAGCTAAACATGAGAGGTTTTTGGACAAAGTTTGTGTTTTTTTTCCATTGTTTAAGCACTGCTTCCAGCCAAAAGTGATACCATATATGCCCTATAGCTGCAGAAAAGGCTAACATTGTTATCTTTTTACAAAAAAACAGCTAAACATGAGAGGTTTTTGGACAAAGTTTGTGTTCTCCATTCTTTAAGCAGCGGTTTGAGCACTGTTTCAACACCTGCACCGTTTCAAAAGTACCGGTTTGGCACCGGTATCGGATAAAACCTAAACGATACCCATCCCTAGTCTTTTCAGGAGGACATTTAAAGGAAATAGCGTAGGACTGAGGCCTGATGATCTTAATGCTAGTCCCAAAAGCATGTTGCTAAAATGAAACTTTCCAGTAAAAAAATAATGATGACAGCATACTGTTTGTTACTTAACCATTATTAGTAGACATTTGTTCCTGTGCTTGCAAGCCAGGCTTGACACCCCAGCATAATTTCTTCTGTCTTTATATAGCAGCTACTGAAAAGCTAATGCTGAGACTTCCTATTATCTAAAACCACTGGATTGGACCACAACAGCTACAGCCATCTTTTTCATACAATCTGTGCTAGAAGGCATGATATATCAGTGCTTCAAAACCACATTTTGGGTCACTAGGTGAGGTCAAGGTAGCTACATTTATTTTATAATCGGAGTAAGAACTGTGCCTTTTAGTCAATTTAGAAAAATCTATAGAAGTTATGTCTTTTTTGTACTGTAAACAAATGCAGCCACACCCTCAGTCACACCCAGATTAAGGTCTAACTGTATATAATTTTGTTAGCAAAATTTATTAGGTAAAAAAACTCATCCTACTAAGACATTGCTACACCAAAAAATACTGCAAAGCTCAGATGATAATGATCTACATTTATTGTGGTTTTACTTAATACATTTTTACTTTTGCTATTGTATTTTGCTGCTCAGGAAAGCTCACTGGCTCACATACCCCTCCACTAAATATAATATAGTTTATATTCAGGGTATTTGTGTTTTTGTCATGGTCCCTGTGCCCTGCTGGTCAATCCTCTATTGGGCAATATGTTTGTGGTTTGTTTGCTCTCTCGCCCTCTCTCTCTCACTCTCTCTCTCTCTCTCTCGCCACGGCGATGCTCACTGCGGGCTCCCGCTGCTGGCCCACACACCTGCTCATCACCACACCGGCCGCTGATCCCAGCTGATTACCGGAACCATTCTCGGGTGAGTCTGACAAATGCGCCGGATTTTTGGCTCAGGTGTCTCTGACGTTTCGCGAGCTGCAGCGTTTTCATGGCAACAATGGGGCGAAGATCACTTATTTAGTTCAACTTCTGAGGGGCTGTGCACTAAAGTGGGCCCAGGTTGTGTTAAACTCTGATCCTGTCATCACCTACGCTGACTTTCTCTCCAAGTTTAAGAATGTGTTTAACCCAGGCACCGGGGCAGAGGCCGCTGCTCTCCGTCTCCTCAACTTCAAACAAGGTAGGAGAAGCATGTCTGATTACGCTATCGACTTCTGGATTCTGGCAGAAGAGGCAGGGTGGAATCAGGAGGCGCTACGGAGCACGTTGCTGAACAATGTCAGAGAAGAATTAAGGGACGAGCTAATCATGCGTGATCTCCCTGCCTCCTTTAATGAGCTAATGTCCCTGTGCATTAAGGTGGATGAGCGGTTACGGGCTCGCCGGTCGCAGCGGAACTACAACTTCCATGAGGCTGCGGGAGTCTCTGGCACCGGCGCCATGGCGGATGCCGGCCCCTCCCGGACTCACGAGAGCGGGGACGGAGAGGAACCCATGCAGCTGGGCGGCTCCCATCTCACCGCGGCGGAGCGTCAGCGCCGGATTACCGCCGGTGAGTGCCTCTATTGTGGTCACAGGGGACATGTTGTGGCTACCTGCCCTTCGCGGGCAAAAGGGCGCGCCCGCCAGTGATGGTAAGAGTACTGGTGGGCGAGCTGAGCCAGGAAGAAGCTCCTCCCCGTTTAACACTACCGGCCACGCTTTCCATTCACTCTAAGAGCCGCTCCCTATCGGTGTTAATCGACTCTGGGGCGGAACAAAACTTTATTGACTGTCAGTTAGCCCGGCAACTTGGGTTACTATTGGAGCCCCTGCCTCATGCATTACGTGTTACGGCATTGTCAGGTCAACGCCTTCCAGACATCACTCTGGTGACGGAGCCTGTCGAGCTCACCCTCTCTGGCAATCATTCTGAAGAAATCTGTTTTTTGGTGTTTAAAGCAACTCGCACTCCACTAGTTCTCGGCCATCCTTGGCTACAACAGCACAACCCTCACATAGATTGGCTAAAGGGGCGTGTCACTGGGTGGGGGGAGGACTGCCACATGACCTGCCTTAAAGCGGCCTCGCCTCCAAGCGTTGAAACGCCCTCTTCTGGGGTATTGGAATCAGCTGATTTAACTAATGTGCCCTCTGTTTATCACGACCTAGCTGAGGTGTTTCAAAAGGCCCGCGCCCAGTCACTCCCTCCGCATAGACCCTATGACTGTGCTATCGAACTGCTCCCGGGAGCTCCTTTACCCACCAGTCGGCTATATAGCATCTCACTTCCAGAACGAGACGCTATGGACAAGTACATCACGGAATCCCTGGCTGCCGGCCTCATTCGGGCCTCCACCTCTCCAGTCGCGGCAGGCTTCTTCTTTGTCGAAAAGAAGGATAAAACCCTCCGGCCATGCATTGACTATCGCGGATTAAACAACATCACAGTAAAAAATAAATACCCTCTGCCGCTCCTCAGTTCTGCCTTCGAGCTCCTCCAGGGGGTTACTGTTTTCACCAAACTGGATTTGCGAAACGCATACCATCTGGTTCGCATCCGTGAGGGCGATGAGTGGAAGACCGCCTTCAACACCCACCTCGGCCACTTCGAGTACCTTGTCATGCCCTTTGGTCTCACTAACGCCCCTGCGGTGTTCCAAGCCCTGGTGAACGACGTGCTCAGAGACTTCATTAACCATTTTGTTTTTGTCTATCTAGATGACATCCTGATCTTTTCCAGAAACCAATCCGAGCACGAGACCCATGTCAGACAGGTCCTGCAACGACTCCTCGAAAACCGATTGTTCGTCAAAGGAGAAAAGTGTGAGTTCCACGTCTCCACCGTTGCATTCCTGGGGTACATAATCGACCAAGGAAACCTCCGCCCGGACCCTGTGAAGGTAAAAGCCGTTGTTGAGTGGCCGGAACCTCCTAATAGGCACCAACTGCAACGTTTCCTTGGATTTGCCAACTTTTACCGGCGGTTCATTCGGGACTTCAGCCGAGTTTCCTTGCCGCTGACCCAGCTAACCTCTCCCAAGCTTCCTTTTCAGTTGAACAAAGAAGCTCAGGCAGCTTTCCAAGAACTGAAGAAACGATTCGCCTCAGCCCCCATCCTGATCCAACCCGACCTCACGCAGCCATTTGTGGTCGAGGTCGACGCGTCCGACTCAGGGGTTGGAGCGGTTCTGTCGCAACGGAAGGACGGTAAGCTCCACCCTTGTGCCTTCTTCTCCCGCCGTCTGTCCCCTGCAGAGAGAAACTATGACGTCGGGGATCGGGAACTGCTGGCGATAAAACTAGCCCTGGAGGAGTGGCGGCACTGGTTGGAGGGCACGGCTCAGCCTTTCCTCGTCTGGACAGACCACAAGAACCTGGCATACCTACAATCAGCTAAGAGGCTCAACGCTCGACAGGCCAGGTGGGCCCTGTTTTTCACCCGTTTCCACTTCTCCATCTCTTACAGACCCGGTTCCCGGAATGTCAAACCCGATGCCCTGTCCCGTCAGTTCTCAGTCTCGGAGGACACCACTGAGCCTGCTCCCGTTCTCCCCGCCACCTGTGTCGTGGGCGCCATCTCCTGGGGGATCGAAGCAGCCATTCGGGAGGCTCAGGTGTCGGAACCGGATCCGGGAGGTGGGCCAGCCCAACGGCTCTACGTCCCTCAATCAGTACGTTCTCAAGTACTTCAATGGGCCCACACTGCCCGCTTTACGTGCCACCCAGGGGTCCACCGCACTATCAACTTCCTCCAGCGCTACTTCTGGTGGCCCTCTCTGACTAGAGACGCTCGGGAGTACGTCTCCGCCTGCGCGACCTGTGCCCGGAATAAACCATCTCATCAGCCGCCCGCTGGACAGCTCAATCCCCTGCCGACTCCGTCCAGGCCGTGGTCCCATATAGCTTTGGACTTTGTAACCGGACTGCCGCAATCAGCAGGCAACACTGTCATACTTACCATCGTAGACTGTTTTTCTAAAGCTGCCCACTTCATAGCTCTACCCAAGCTTCCCACGGCCATGGAGACCGCACAACTGCTTACCCGTCATGTGTTTCGTTTGCATGGGATCCCGGAAGACATTGTGTCTGACAGAGGCCCCCAGTTCACGTCTGGCGTCTGGAAGGAATTCTGCTCCTCATTAGGAGCAAAGGTCAGTCTGACCTCCGGTTACCATCCCCAAAGCAACGGTCAGTGTGAGCGAGCTAACCAGGAGCTCGAGGCAATGTTGCGGTGCACAGTGTCCTCCAACCAGTCCATCTGGAGTGATGAACTACCCTGGATTGAGTACGCCCATAACAGTCTGACTTCCTCCGCCACTGGTCTGTCTCCCTTCGAGGTCTCACTGGGTTTCCAGCCGCCTCTCTTCCCCTCTGTCGAGGGTGAGTATTCTGTACCATCTGTCCAGGCCCATCTACGGAGGTGCCGACGAGCTTGGCGGGCCGCACGGACGGCGTTGCTGCGCACAAAGGACCGAACCAAACAGACCGCAGATCGCCGCCGCAGGTATGGCTGTCCACGCGCTTTGTTCCTCTCAGGACTGAGTCCAAGAAGCTCAACCCAAACTTCATTGGTCCCTTTGAGGTTTCGGCACTGATCAACCCCGTCTCTCTGAAACTCCGGCTGCCGCACAACATGAGGATTCACAATGTGTTCCACGTCTCCCAAATCAAACCTGTCCAGAATAGCCCCCTGTGCCCTCCTTCCGGGCCCCCTCCGCCCGCCCGGCTTGTGGACGGCTTGCCCGCCTATTCCATCACGCGGATTATGGACTCTCGCCGCCGCGGGCGTGGCTTCCAGTACCTTGTGGACTGGGACGGCTATGGCATTGAGGAGCGGTCCTGGGTTCCGCGGGCCGCTGTCCTGGACAAGCGTATGCTGCGGGCCTTCCATCTGTCTCATCCTGGTAAGCCTGGTGGGTCGCCGGGGGGCTCCCGTTGAGGGGGGGGTACTGTCATGGTCCCTGTGCCCTGCTGGTCAATCCTCTATTGGGCAATATGTTTGTGGTTTGTTTGCTCTCTCTCACTCTCTCTCTCTCTCTCTCTCGCCACGGCGATGCTCACTGCGGGCTCCCGCTGCTGGCCCACACACCTGCTCATCACCACACCGGCCGCTGATCCCAGCTGATTACTGCACTACTTAGATGGCGAGTCTGCACTAGTCTTCGCTGGATCGTTGAACTATCAGCGTCAGTCAAACTTGTGTATCTGCCAACCTGTATCTTGAAAGCCCTTTGTTATTATCCCGCTAACCCGACCTTTTGTGTTTAGATCGTTTTTGGAACCGGATTCTGAGAGGAGTGACTGAGGAGGAGCTTTTGTACAGAAAGTGTGGAGCACCTTTTCCCCTAACCCTGTTTCCCACGGACCCTGGCGACCCGGACCCGTTTCCCCTGCACGTTGTACATAGCCACTTGGTGATTGTGTTCACTGTGAATAAACGCACTGTTCTTCGCTTAAAGGGAAACCCTGGCCTGCGCCTGAGTCTCTTTCGGAACCCTTAACAGTTTTGTACTGTTTAAAAAAAAAAAAAAAAAAAAAAAAGAACATTTACTTTTTTAATGTACGCTAATATTTTAGCACCAGTAATTGTGAAATTTTAATGATCTTTGTTGTCAATATGAGCAGTGAAATTAAAGTGAATTTAAGGAAAAAAAGTAAAAATACAAATTGATAACATTTAGTCAGTATCAACTGCTGCTTTTGATGCCTTACAACACAGGTGTCGGACTCCAGGCCCTGAGGGCCGGTGTCCTGCAGGTTTTAGATGTGTCCTTGATCTAACACAGCTGATTCAAATGGCTAAATTTCCTCCTCGAAATGTCCTGAAATTCTCCAAAGACCTGGTATTGATCTAATCATTTGATTCAGGTGTGTTGACCCAGGGTGAGATCTAAAACCTGCAGGACACCGGCCCTCGAGGCCTGGCGTTTGACACCCCTGCCTTACAATATAGAATCACTTGTCTGTTTAACTTCCTTTCATGGATCCTGTGATAAAAGGTGCTTTATCCTTTTCCCCTACAGTAATCTGTAGTTAATGAGAACCATGATGCTTAATGACGATAGCATGAAATTAATTTATCTCTGGGGAATCAGCACTGAGTCAAACATAAGATAACCGATGCCAAACAGATCAGACAAGAGAAGACCATCTTTGACACTTTGATTGTTGAAAACATGTTGTGTGCTGAGAAGAAGAGAAATCTGAGCTCTTCTAACAGACAAAGTCATTGTTATTAGGTGAGCGAGGCACTGTCTCATTTTAATGGGTAAATGGTTTGTATTACAGGGTGATTTGACTTTACTGATTACTTTATTAACATGAGGCAGCTAATTTCTGTTGTAAATGATAGTATGCATTGTTTTATTTTATCTTCTGTATATTGAAGTTTAAGTTGTGCTTTTTTTTAACAGGTGTGCTGCAACTTAAAGCTGCAGAATGCAGAATCTGACTGAACTTCCTTTTAATGCAACTTCCCAAAAAAGCCTGTCTGTTATCATCAAAGTATGTGCAGTTATCCCCTTCTTCTGCACCTTCCTCTACTGCATTGTTGTCATGCTGCATGTGTTTGCATCTCACAGGCAGTTCCTAAACACTTCACGTTACATCCTGTTTGCCCACATGTTGATCAATGACACCCTGCAGCTTCTGTCCTCTGTGCTGCTTTTCCTACTTGTAATGGGTCAGGTAAAATTTCCCATTTTCTATTGTGTTCCTCTGCTGTTCATATCCACTGTTACTTATCAGAACACACCTTTAATCCTGGCTGCAATGTCCCTGGAGCGTTATGTTGCCATCTTCTATCCCCTGCAGCGCCCGGCCACCTGGCGCTCAGGCCGTATCTGGATCATTAATCTTTGTCTGTGGCTTACAAGTTGCATGTTCCACATCATTGAGTACTCCATCAGAAAACAGCGTCCTGCTGTAGATGTCCTCTCTACACCTGTACTCTGCAAAAATATACTTATCAACTCATCTCCAATCCAAGCATTATTCAGAACTGCTGTGAGTGTGATGTTCTTTGCAGTTGTGGCTGTTGTCATCTTCTTCACATATGTGAGAATCCTGCTGGAAACCAGGAAGCTGAGACAGGACAGAGTATCTGTGAATAAAGCCAAGCACACTGTGCTGCTGCACGGCTTTCAGCTGCTTCTGTGCATGTTGGCTTTCACGCTCCCCATCACTGAAAGTCTCACATTGTTATACACTAACTGGCCAGTGGAAGACATTGCCTTTTTCAATTATTTCTGTTTTATCCTAATCCCACGCTTTCTTAGCCCACTCATCTACGGCTTCAGAGATCACAGTCTGAGGGGCTACATTGGGAAAACATTCCTCTGCTGCTTAGACACAGTCAAGCCCCATTTCAGAAGCAAACAGCAGGACAGCTTGTCTGCTTTATGAAAAAAACAGTTTAGACTCCTGCAGAAAACCTGTTCAGAGTATCTGCATCTCTGTCTGTCGGTTGCCCGAATGAACACTAATGAACAGCAATTTTTTTATGCTGTGATTATTTTTTTCATTCACACTGGCCATGAACAGATTCCTTTTTATACTGCACGTGGAACAAACTAATATCATGAAGTGACAGTAAGTGGAAAAAGTTACACTGAAGCGAAAACAAACTCTTTGTATTACTGTTCCTCCTCTAAAGCTCAACATATATACATGTATATATAAATGCTAAATTAAGATATCCACTTTATTTGTCTGATTAATATGTTTCTAAAGCTTCATATTACCTTCACATATTTTTGCACAGAACAGGGAATCTGACTCATGAAAGGGGCTCTGTAATTATCAGGTAAATATTTACAGTAAATAAAAAAAAAAAATTCCAGTGGTAATTTGAGCACATAAATATTGATTTGACTTCTTTTCCTTAAAAAGGCCAATAAAAGGTGTCTAAAATCTTAATAAGAAACTCGTCATGTTGGTCATGTGTTTGTGTCAGATTGCATGTTTGACTAAAAGTGTGATATTTGCACTAATAAATGTTTGACAACTCCATTACATCCCTAACCTACAATAGTTGTTTGAGTTTAGAGCGAATCTCAGAAAATACTTTTTTATTCTTGTTTCAATTTTGTCACTTTGTTAAAAAAAAATAAGTGCAACACTAAAAGATGTCCCTTTATACTGGAAGGAAATTCTATAAAATTGTGATAAAATGTCTTTATCATCTCAGTTTCATTTTTTAACACATTATCATGAAATCATCTTAAACTGCACTCTGGTTTAAAAAGTTGTCTTGATCAGCACTGGGGAAAATGTTCCCGATCTGAAATTAGTGAAAATGACCTTTTGAACGAAGGATTTATTGATAATTTTGACATTAGTAATTTAATATGTAAATAAGATTTAAAAAATGAACTGGCTAAATCTCTCGGACTGTCTGTGAAAACAATCATGACCCCAAATGTTTTAGAGATCTAAGGCTGTTAAACATAAACCAGCAGAGACTAAAAATCTGTGCCAGAACCATCAGACAAGATTACTCAATTGTGGGAGTGAATTTAGCAGAACTTTGAATGCATATGTTGCACATATTAAGATGAATTGAAACCAGTGTAGCTTTGTGAGTTTGCCTTTACTGCAAATGTATAGACATTGTACAAATGTGTAACAACGCACTATCTCACACAGCTCATTCAGGCTCACTGCCTTTGTCCTGCAGATGTCGCTGTGATTCCAAACACGGTTTTTAAACTGTTTTTAGGAGCAGATGATTTCTCTTTTATTTTTAGATTTTAAAATACTGACTTCACAGTAAAACGTAACAAAATATTGCAAATATATATGTATATATATATATATATATATATATATATATATATATATAGCAAAAATATATCGCATTATTTGCTCAGACTGAACTTATTTAATCAGAAACAGCATCCTTGACAACCCCATAAATCTGATGATATTGGTGAGCACATGAACGCAAATTAATCGTTCTGAATGAATCCAGGCTGTATGTATGATATGATGAACAGAGGGCGAAGACGGATCTCAGATCAGCTGAGAGCCTGCTCCAAATGCAGAAGCGGTACTGTTCAGCAAAAACGGGGAGACGCAATTAAAGTCAATGGAGAGGCTTGTATAAACCTTATATGTATGATATTATTAAAAAAATGCAGAAAAAATAGATTTAAGGTTTTTGTGGCTTTATTTCACTATGTTGGATGCAGGATCACTGATACAAAACATACTAAGTCACTTCCCGCTAATTTATACAAATAACTCAATAGTTCTTCTGTGGAAGTGTTTCTAATTTTGTGAAGGAATCTTTTGGTCACGAGAAATCAAACTTTGGCTTGATTGTGTCGTGGTCTGGGTGAGTGCTGGGGTTTTTCCACTGAGTCACAGTTCCACCCCTGGGTGGATTCGCTGCTTTCCTGCATGTCTCCACACCTGCTGGCAATTGAGCTGCCAGTACTTAAGACCAGCGGTCACCACTCCTCTTCGCTAAGTCTTCAGCTAATCACAGTTAGTGCGGGTCACCATAGTAGTTCACTGAAAGAGATTTTGTTTGCAAGAGGATTATATTCAACCTGTGCTTTTTCTTCCATCAGCTATCCTGTTGTCTGCCACCTCCATCTCCTGGCAATACACACTTTCATCCTGAAGCTAGTTTGGCAGCTCTTTGCGTCACAGCACCTCTCGGATTCACTCACCTGCCTGGTGAATGTTTCTTTATGGTTCACACTCACCAGGATTTACAGACTCAGTCACTAAAACTTGTCTCCTCTCTTTCTAGTGTTCAGAGCCTCCAGGTCATGTTTCCTGCCCCTTGCGCCTGTACATATCCCCTCGTCACAATTCTCTAGTGCTTTCGTAAATCTAGTGTTTCTCATAGTTTAGCGTCACTCCTGTTTACCACCGTAATTGAAGTCCCATGTTATTCCTCATAGCTCACAGTATTTGTCAGGTACGGAAGAGGATTAGGGCCACTGGAGAGGAGAGAAAAAAAAAAAAAGAATTCTGACTTTAATCTCAGAATTATTTTTTTTATTATTATTTTTTCCCCCAGTGGCCCTAATCCTCTTCCGTAGTCAGGCCCTAGGAAATAAAGTTCTGTTTATTACGCTCGTCCGTGCCTCTGTGTATGATCTGTATTTGAATCTGGTTGTCGAGTTCGGCCTTGGCCGTGACAGATTGTGGTGGATTTTTGCAGTGTTTGAGCTGGAATAAGCTCAATATTTATGGTATTTATATGAGATACGGGTTTCCTGAAATCAGTCTAATATTCTAATTGATACTTTGCCCATGGAGGACTTTGGCAGATGTTAATTTAATACTTTATACCCAGAATTTGTATCTTTTTTTCATATTGTTCCTTTCGTCTGGTGAAAATAAGGTTTTGTGCATAAAAATGCCATTTTTATTATTGAGTTTTTATTTTCAGTCTGAAGACCCTGTTTAACCCCTGGGGCATCTTAGAAAAATGCATACACTATTGGTCTTAGAGCCACAAATCGACCCAAGATCCCCCAGGGGTTAACAATACTGTATCTTCACACAGTTTTTATGCCAAAGTATTCGACCTGCACACAGAACTTTACAAAGGTCCAGCGGTCGCAATGGCCAACCCTCTGGTGGCTTGTACTTTGATCAGAAGTCTTCATTCAGAGTGGCTGAATGTTGTCTACAGCAATGAAGCCCTCAAGAACCTACAAGGCTGCCCCTCTGCCTTCTTCAAAGACACATCTGTCCCCTCATCTCTGCTGTTGCCACCCAACCTCTCCCCATTCACCTTTTGCCCCTCTGCTGTCCAGTCCTCAGGTCCAGTTACAAGGAGGAAGAGGCTAATCTTGAAACTGGAAGACCTTAAGACTTTTCCCTAAAGTCTTCCCAAAAAGTTGATTCTGTTCATCTGGTCGTGACGTTTTCAGTGGGAGAAACATTTCGTCACTCATCCAGGGGACTTCTTCAGTCTCAGCCGACTGTAGGTTTCCCCAACTTTATAAACAGAACATTTGGATAATGACTGAAACCGGCACCACTGATTAATAATGGGTGGAAGGTCAGTTTATTGATCATTAAAATGCAAATTGATTAGTCACCACTGATCAATGGCCATGAGTACCATTCACAGAGAGTGACTTGTACTCAATGGCTGCAATCACAGTACTGTAAGATGGTGAAAGATGTACCCTTAGGCCCCTCCTCGATTCAGAGATGGTCTTTCCCTTTTCATGTGTCCATCCTCATCGTTGGAAGACTGTCCACTGGCCTGTAGGTGTAAATGGACTGCGGAATCCTGGCCTGACGAGTTAGCTCTTCTGTGTTGTGCCATCTTCTTAGCCAGAGGTCGTTTGGTTTCCCTGATGTATAAATCACTGCAATCCTCCTGGCACTTACTGTAACAGCATACGCTATATTACCATATTAGAGGCCAGATCCTTGGACCAGTTTTTGCTGCAGTGTGTTTTGGGGTTGGAAAGCAGAGGAAACAGAGTAATATAAGTGGCACTCACAGCAACTGTTGAATTTGCATATCAGAAGATAAAGAAACTGACCGTACAGCCCATTGTTTGTCAGTGGTGCTCATTTCAGGCATTGTGCATATGTACTGTTTATAAAGTTGGAGAACCCTGCAGTCAGCTGAGACTGAAGAAGTCACTTGGCTGAGCAACAAAACATTTCTCCCATCCAGATAAACAGAATAATTTAGAGGGGGTTTCCTTACCTGGATGACTGAACATGCATCAAGACAATGTAAACTCTGTAACTATAACACTGACAGTATTATGAGGGAATTGCTTTGCTGGTCCAGGTAAAATTGCACTGCATGTGGCACAAAATGAGTCCTGCTTTATTACATTGTTAGTAAGAAACACTTAAAGGCCCATGTTTTACTCTTAGCTCAGAGTGAATATGATAATATAGTAAACTTGTTTTGTACTAAACCTAAAAGCTGGATTAAACTAAAAGGAAAAACTATGAACAGACAAATTAAAAATACTTTGATGCAACTGTGTAGAAAATAATTATAAAAAATGATACAGAAGTCTGCCTTAAATTAACCTTTCAATAACCCTACACTGACAGGCTCACTATGAAAGAGGCCTCACCAACATCCCCACATCACAAACTGTCTCTACACTGACTTCCACAGTCATTCTTAAAATTTAGTTGTACATAAATGTGGTCAAATGCCATCGCCCAGACGTTCACAAGCAGTTTATACAAGAAACAGCTGGCCCAATTAACCATGATCATTTGCAAGGTGTCCATTCAACAAAGTCAGTGTAATGTGAGGGCCAAGAGAGAGAGTTGGACTCCAAAAGCAGACACAACAGACCAAGATTTCCAAACACTGAAATCTTTATTCAACACAAAGAGGTCTGGGATAAGAGCAGGGCATTGAAAGGTAATCATGCAGGTGCAGCAGCAACTGTAACAGAAGGAGAGGAGGGTTATAAGCAGGCACTGAGAAAGATCGAGGATATTGCTGGGAGAAGTGTTGAGTCAGAGTTTGCGTGAAGAATAAAGTACGAAGGATCCAGGAGGGGCTTTTGCTGGGTGAGTGTCAATGGAGATGAGTGACGGCGGGCAGGACGGCAGGCAGGTGAGTTCTTTGATCCTTTTCAGATTTCCAATGAGCAATGGGTTGGCAGCAGCAGGTGAGTAGTCACGGGTAGCAGATCTGCTCCAGGAAATCCAAGGAAAGAACTGGTTAGTGTGGGTTAGTGTGGGATCCAGAAATGCCAAAGACTGAAGACAAAGAGAACAATAGGTTAACACAGGATGTTACAAAGTTTAAACGAAGCATTGAGGCTGATTTACTGCTAAAGAATAGCTGACAAACTGGCGAAGACTAGAGGTGTGAGCTGGTCCTAAATACAGGTGAGCTAATTACTTACGATGCACTGCAGGTGAGGAGAAGAGGACGCATGAAACTGGGGGTGGAGATGGAGCTTGGTGCTCTGAAAAGGAAAAAACAATTTGTAGAAATACAAATTGAGAACATTTTTCCTAATTTGACTGTTGCAACTGCTGCTTTGGATGCCTTGCGATATAGAATCACTTGTTTGTTTAACTTCCTTTCATGGATCCTGAAATAAAAGGTGCTTTATCTTTTTCCCCTACAGTAATCTGTAGTTAATGAGAACCATGATGCTTAATGACGATAGCATGAAATTAATTTATCTCTGGGGAATCAGCCCTGAGTCAAACATAAGATAACCGATGCCAAACAGATCAGACAAGAGAAGACCATCTTTGACACTTTGATTGTTGAAAACATGTTGTGTGCTGAGAAGAAGAGAAATCTGAGCTCTTCTGTCAGACAAAGTCATTGTTATTAGGTGAGCGAGGCACTGTCTCATTTTAATGGGTAAATGGTTTGTATTACAGGGTGATTTGACTTTAATGATTACTTTATTAACATGAGGCAGCTAATTTCTGTTGTAAATGTAAATGATAGTATGCATTATGTTTTATTTTATCTTCTGTATATTGAAGTTTAAGTTGTGCTTTTTTTTAACAGGTGTGCTGCAACTTAAAGCTGCAGAATGCAGAATCTGACTGAACTTCCTTTTAATGCAACTTCCCAAAAAAGCCTGTCTGTTATCATCAAAGTATGTGCAGTTATCCCCTTCTTCTGCACCTTCTTCTACTGCATTGTTGTCATGCTGCATGTGTTTGCATCTCACAGGCAGTTCCTAAACACTCCACGTTACATCCTGTTTGCCCACATGTTGATCAATGACACCCTGCAGCTTCTGTCCTCTGTGCTGCTTTTCCTACTTGTAATGGGTCAGGTAAAATTTCCCGTTTTCTACTGTTTTCCTCTGCTGTTCATATCCACTGTTACTTATCAGAACACACCTTTAATCCTGGCTGCAATGTCCCTGGAGCGTTATGTTGCCATCTTCTATCCCCTGCAGCGCCCGGCCGCCTGGCGCTCAGGCCGTATCTGGATCATTAATCTTTGTCTGTGGCTTACAAGCTGCATTTTCCTCATAATCGAGTACTCCATCGGAAAGCAGCGTCCTGCTGTAGATGTCCTCTCTACACCTCGACTTTGCATATATTTACTTATCAACTCATCTCCAATCCAAGCATTATTCAGAACTGCTGTGAGTGTGATGTTCTTTGCAGTTGTGGCTGTTGTCATCTTCTTCACATATGTGAGAATCCTGCTGGAAACCAGGAAGCTGAGACAGGACAGAGTATCTGTGAATAAAGCCAAGCACACTGTGCTGCTGCACGGCTTTCAGCTGCTTCTGTGCATGTTGGCTTTCACGCTCCCCATCACTGAAAGTCTCACATTGTTATACACTAACTGGCCAGTGGAAGACATTGCCTTTTTCAATTATTTCTGTTTTATCCTAATCCCACGCTTTCTTAGCCCACTCATCTACGGCTTCAGAGATCACAGTCTGAGGGGCTACATTGGGAAAACATTCCTCTGCTGCTTAGACACAGTCAAGCCCCATTTCAGAAGCAAACAGCAGGACAGCTTGTCTGCTTCTTGAAAAAAAAACAGTTTAGACTCCTGCAGAAAACCTGTTCAGAGTATCTGCATCTCTGTCTGTCAGTTGCCCAAATGAACACTGAGTAATTTTTTATGCTGTGATTATTTTTTTCATTCACACTGGCCATGAACAGATTCCTTCTTATACTGCACGTGGAACAAACTAATATCATGAAGTGACAGTAAGTGGAAAAAGTTACACTGAAGCGAAAACAAACTCTTTGTATTACTGTTCCTCCTCTAAAGCTCAACATATATACATGTATATATAAATGCTAAATTAAGATATCCACTTTATTTGTCTGATTAATATGTTTCTAAAGCTTCATATTACCTTCACATATTTTTGCACAGAACAGGGAATCTGACTCATGAAAGGGGCTCTGTAATTATCAGTAAATATTTACAGTAAATTTAAAAAAAAAAATTTCAGTGGTAATTTAAATATTGATTTGACTTCTTTTCCTTAAAAAGGCTAATAAATGGTGTCTAAAATCTTAATAAGAAACTCCTCATGTTGGTCATGTGTTTGTGTCAGATATTTGCACTAATAAATGTTTGACAGCTCCATTACATCTCTAACCTACAATAGTTTAGAGTGAATCTCAGAAAATACTTTTTTGTTAAAAAATAACTGCACTATTAAAAGATGTCACTTTATACTGAAAGGAAATTCTACAAAATTGTGATAAAATGCCTTTATCATCTCAGTTTTATTCTTAAACACTTTGGTTAGTATTATCATTAAATCATCTTAAACTGCACTCTGTTTTAAAAAGCTGTACTTTGTGAACATTTTCTGCCGTTTTAATCTGAAATTTGCGAACCATAATGCTTTGACCTTTTAATTTAAGCATTATTGATAAGTTTGACATTTAGTAATCACATGTTTAAAATCTTATGTTGTCAGTATTATAAAGAAATCCTTGCGACAGTATTTGGATGCAGAACATTTGAATGCATATAATGATATTGTTTCTTATCAGACTTTGATGTTTACTGCATTTCTTTGAGGATGATTATCACGTGATGTTAATAAAACTGAACACAGAATAGAGCTGTTGAAAGTCTACAGCAGTAGATAAAAAATTTTCTTCTCGGTTACCCAACAAATTTGTTGTAGATTAGTCTTAAAAACGTAATTCCACAAATTTTTAATCTGAGAAAAAAACACCTTTTTTCAGATGAATCTCTTCATCATTAATATCACAGTTACAGCCTTCCTTACTTTACAATAAGTCATTGTCTCCTGCTTGTTACTTTTGCTGCACATGGCATCGCAATTCAATGGCAATCTGAAAATATCTTCATATTAATAATAAAAGAAAATCTTTACACAAGACTAAAATAGTCTTTACAATGAATTAAATACATTTGAGTTTGTTCTGGTTCGGTTTAACTCATTTTTAACTGCAGGCTGAATATTTAAATAGATCGTTTACAGCAATGTCAAACTTAAAAAAATATTAATAATTTAGCATGTTTGATACATATTTTCGGCACATAATCTCACTTTAGAAGAACCCCCCCCCCCCCCCCACCAAAACAAAAAACAAAAAATAAAGAAACAAATGGGGAATAATTTTATTATAGAGGACAACAGAGATAAAATAAATAAATATGCATACTTTTAAACACAGGATCAGTTCTAAAATCTACTGTGAGATTTGCATGGAAATTTTGAAACCCATTGTGTTTTCCCTCTTTGATGATCTTTTTAGGCAGGTGACCTGTTTTTTTTTTCTTTTTTAGAGAAATTATAACAATAAATATTTTATCACTATTTGTTGTGTTAATAAAATTTCTGAAATCAGAATCAGAATCAGAATCAGAATACTTTATTGATCCCTGGGGGAAATTATTTTTTGTTACAGTGCTCCATTTTAAACCAACATTAAGACAAGACAGACAATACGCTAACTAAGAATAGTACAATATATACATATATATACATACATACATACATAAGTCACTTATAAATAAATATTTGGAAAAGAAACATGTGTAGCTGTAGCAGCAAACAGTGTGTTAAGTGGATGCGTTGTACAGGGAGATGGCCACAGGCAGGAATGATTTCCTGTGTCGTTCAGTGGTGCTTTTCGGTAATCTCAGTCTCTCACTGAACGAGCTCCTGTGACTGACCAACATGTCATGGAGTGGGTGGGAGGTGTTATCCAACATTGTCTTTATCTTGGACTTTGCAAAAATGACTTTGCATCCCATACTGTACACTGCTGGTAGATTCATTTCTGGAAAGGTACACACTGCTCAGAATAAAAAGAGGCATGTATGCTTTGATGTCTTTCTGATTTACTTGCTTTCAGTTATCTTTATAAGTCTGTTTCCCCTCCACTTTCATTGCAATAAACACTATTGGACTCAGTCAAGAATAGGTCAAAGCAGTAATTGATGTCATCAGTCCAGGATACGTCATGGTTTTTTGGTTCTGTGATCATCCTGATGACATTTTTAGCTGAAAGCCAAACTTGATTCTCAGGTGGGGATTTCCCCTTCTTTGAGTGACAACAGCCTCAACATAGCCATTCTCCTCATCACTGAGTTCCTTCTCATCAGTTATTTTTTAGCCTAGATTGCACAGATTATATTCCATGCCATCTTCCGCTTTTGACACTTCCTTATCTATTCCATTCTCACTGCTAGTTTCCTGGCCCCCTCCTCCTCCTCCACTGTACTGATCAAAAATCACCACCAGGGAGGCGCAGTCCGTCTTTTAGGGATCCTTGCTGTGGCACTTCGCTGCTGCAGCTTGGTTGTTGCGCAGAGCTTTGTCCTGCAGATGTCGCTGTGATTCCAAACTCAGTTTTTGAAGAGCAGATGATTTCTCGTTGATTTTCACATTTTAGAAAATTGACTTCAAAGTAAAACTAAACAAAATATTGCAAATATATTACATCGCATTATTTGCAAAAACTGAACTCATTTCATCAGCATCCGCGAAACCCCATAAATCAGATGATGTTGGTGAGTACATGAGCGCAAACTAATTGTTCTGAATGAATCCAGGCTGTACGTATGATATGATGAACAGAGGGCGAAGGCTGATCTCAGATCAGCTGAGAGCCTGCTCCAAATGCTGAAGCTCAGCGGTGCTGTTCAGCAAAACTGAGAGACGCAATTAGAACTGGTGAATCTGCCGAGGAAGAGAGCGGACAGCTCACTTTCGGAGATGAAGTTTTGTGTTCTTGTTTGCTTTCTCTCGGGCCTCCTGAGTGTCGTTAGAGGGGAAATGTATACATCGCTGCTGAACGTAAAGCAGGCGGTCAGAGTTGAACGGAAGCTGATCGATTACCTGAGAACTTACATTGACCACGAGTTGGACAGACTTGAAGACATCAAACGGTGAGTAATGGTGAAACACTGGAAACAGATTTGATTGTAAAGGATTTAAACGATGTGTATCTTGGAAAATATCCCACAGAATTAAAAGAAACCCCCATAGGTATTGTTATCTCGGTTTGTTCGAGTTTTCCAGAGGTGGTAATTAACCCGGGAGACACTGCACACACACACATAGTAAATAGTAATAGAACAAGCGTTGCAGATGTGAGGCTTGATAGTGAAATGATCATATAATGAACTACATAAACCTTATATGTATGTCATTAAAAAGCAGAAAAAATAGACTAGGTTTTCGTGGCTTTATTTCACAATGTTGTATGCAGGATCACTGTTACAAAACGAAGTCACCTCCCGCTAATTTATACAAATAACTGTAGTTTTGTTTGTTTGTTTTTTTGTAGAATTGCTTCTAATTTTTCTTCTGGTGAAAATAATGTTTTGTGCATAAAATGCCATTTTAATTATTGAGTTTTTATTGTTTCCAGTCTGAAGACCCTGTTTAATAATTCTGTATCTTCACACAGTTTTTATGCCAAAGTATCCAACCTGCACACAGAACTTTACAAAGGCCCAGCGGTCACAATGGCCAACCCTCTGGTGGCTTTTACTTTGATCAAACGTCTTCATTCAGAGTGGCTGAATGTCGTCTACAGCAATGAAGCCCTCGAGAACCTACAAGGTTGCCCCACTGCCTTCTTCAAAGACACATCTGGTGGTGATATCTAAGCATCCACCCCCCTCTACTGTCACCACCCAACCCCTCACCATTCACCTTTTTGCCCCTCTGCTGTCCAGCTCTCAGGTCCAGTTACGAGGAGGAAGAGGCTGATCTCCCCAATCTGGAAGACCTCCAAGGGGCTGCTAAGGGGCTAATGAGGCTGCAGGATGTATATGCTCTGCAAGTTTCCAGCCTTGTAAGGGGCCGTTTCCAGAGAGTCACTAATGGCGAGTCTGTGGATGTCTACATGCCTGCAGTATCTGTCCAGCTCTCTGGTGATGACTGCTTTCTGGTTGGGAAGGTACTGAAAAAATTATGTACTTTGGAAAAAACACAATCCTGCATGTAAAAGAACAGAAATATTTGGAAAATTTAAGTAACAAAAATAATGGTGCTGTTTTACTATGTAGCTTTTTTTACGTCTGGCTCCCAGCCCAGGGTTTGGTCATGTGATGGGCGATGCCATGTATGTTCTCCTCCTATGCTTAATGTGTTGGGAAAGAAAATCTTTTACTGCTACACAAATACGTGTTCACAATTTTGTCTTATTTGTCTAAGTTTTACACTTTAGATCAAAAAGTAATTTTTACCAAATTGCCTGAAAGGCAAACCATTCATCAGTGAATCTAATAACGACCTAAGCCTACATAAAAGATGGATAAAGCCACAATGACATCATTCAAAGGTTGGCGGGTTGATGTTTAAAGCTTTGAGTCTGGCATTTTGACCATCTCCATATTGGGGTTTTTTGAGCCAGAAGTGAACAAATGAATTTGAAGTTAAATTATCTGTGGACTGTAAAGGGGCATTGCACTTAACTTTCAGTTAGTGCAAACACTGAGAAAACCATAAAAGTGGTGCACAAACCTCTTGGCAGGCTGCTAGTGCAGTTAACCACAGAGCAGGCCATATTAGTTGTCCGATTACTGCAGTAAAATCCTCCAAAATCAATACCAGAAAAAAAGTCGAGAGAGAAGGTTCAGTGACTTGATTTAGTAGAGATGACATCTAAACAGGCAGCTGTTAGCTTCAGCTGTATGTGTTGGCTGCACCACCCGCTTTAATCTTTAACAATGCAAGATTATTGTTTTCTTTTAAACAGGAAAATATAGCTGTGTTATAAATGTTTTCAAATAAAATGTGACGAAGCATAAAATGAAAGCAGTGTAGAGTATACAGTATTTGTGCCAACTCTGTATTTCTTAAAAGCACAACAAAGGAAGTGTGGTGCAAGTACACATCTGTCTTCTTTCTGGAACAGCTGTCAGAGTAACAGAGGAGTCACTGAAGGAAATTAACGTATTTGGAAGTTGGTGTCCTGAAAAGTTTTCACTCTGGTTAACATCCCATTCCAGAGGGCTGCAGTTTTATCCCAGACTTGTTAATAGTTCTGTTGTGGGAACCTAGACTAGAAAACTGGGATTCTTTCCATTGTGTGCCTGGGAATTCTTTTCATGCGCAGATGAATATAATATTCTATAGAAGGGGAAAAAAAAGGAGATTTTCCCCACAATAAATTCCACTGTTTTCATGCAGTGGTTATGTGTAAGGGTAGGGCACTGTGTGGGAGAGACATACTCTTGTATGGAAAAGACATTAAGTCATGCTGCAGAAGCTTGTCTTCACTTGTACCAGGGCTGAAATTATGTGAGGCGGTCAGTCAGCAGAGATGCTTAGTTTTAGGGTTTTCTCTATAACAGAGCTCCTGCATGCATGTGCTATCATGTAGTTTTTAAACTGATCTTCAAAACCAGACACATTTAACACAAATTTGAGTGTCTCAGTTTTAGTGGGGAGAGGTTTAGGGCCCTTTAAGGTAATTGCCAGCTGACGCTTCCCTCAGGCTCATTACCTCATCAGCTGAGTATTTTTACACATTTATTGCTCTTTAGGCTATTTCTGTTAAGAATAGCTGATCTTAAATTAAAGAGTGAAATGTGGGTGTAAACCTGTGGTGGATTAACTCAGCATGTGTGATGAGTTGGTGGGCTTCTGTGTGTGTTTGTGGGGGTTAAATAGCACACATGGAGCTGTGGTTGTGGATGTAATCTGTGACGGGAGGAGTCTCTTACAACCCACTTTCAGTGTGGGTGCTGTCAGCCCTTTAGTCAGCACCTACTTCATCAAGTCAGGTCAACTGCTAAACTGCTTTGAACCTAAGTAAAGGAGACCTTTAGTGTTTGTGACTTTCAAAATCTAAAAATGCTGTAGTCCAGTTTTATATTTCCACATCATACATGAAAATGTGATGCAGGGACACACTCTGTGGAAGACATGCCTACATGTAATGCAAATCTACCGCCCATATTCGGTTACAGAAATGTCCAGATTATTTTTTTATCTACTTGCTTCAGGCACTGATGAGAATCAGGCTGCAGAGGTCTGTTAGGTTTACTTTATTGACTCTGCAACCTAGATTTTTTTCCCAATTATATCTTTCAGCTGACACCACTTTGTAGTACTTTATCAGATTTTGCAGAGCTTCTCTAAAATCATGAGACCCAAGGAAAAGAGAAATTCAAAAGACAAAGTCAGTTTTTGAAAGAACAAAGAAGGAATTCATTTATTTTGGTTGTGTGTGTTTATCAGAGATTTGATTCCAGGTGTCAGTGTGCTGCGAAAGGTTTCTGAAACTGGGCCTTGATGGCAGCTGTAGAACATAAGCTGCTACATGATACACACAGGATAAAAGGGGGGACTAAACAAAAACTGAAAGTGGAAGAGCACAAGGAATAAACACAGGTGGGTGAACAGATGGGCCGACAATAGGGTGAAGGTGAGGGAGAGACAACAAAAGCAAAAATAGCCATAAAGGTGTGGAACAAGAACAAAGGAAAGCAATTAACAAGAAGCACATATAGAAGAATTGAGGAGGTACAAGGCACCACAGGACACACAGAAGAGTAAACCCTAAGAAAAAGGATGGCGGTGATATGCAAAAAAATGAAACAAGATCCTAACCCAGTAAATCCAAAAGAAAAGAATTCAAGTCAAGCTGAAATGGCTAAAATGGCTCAGCCAGCCACAAACATATATCAGCTGACTATCATGAGAAACTATCTGACTCTGGCTGCTGACTCTGACTCTGGCTGGTCTTACAGTTGTTAGTGTGATCCTTACTGAAATCATCCCTGCAACCACAAAACCTCACAAATTCTGGCTGACATGGATGCAGTATTCAGCTCTTCAGTTCTAGACAGACTCTGTTTAAATTGTGAAGTACTTGTTTTTTTTGGTGTTATTGTACCCAGGTGGCCTATGAACAAGAAGACTATTATCACTCAGTGCAGTGGTTGGAGGAGTCTGCGCGCCTTTTCAGGGGAGCAGGAGAGGAGTGGAGCCCTGAAAATGAAGGCACTTTGGAGGATGCTTTGGATCACCTTGCCTTTTCTCACTTTAAAGTAAGTAAACAGACAGACTGAGGAAATTTGCATGATTGATGATTTAGATTTCTCTGAATTCCTTTTCTTGTCTCAGACAGGAAACGTCTCCTACGCTCTGAGTCTATCTCAGGAGTTACTGCATCACAGTAAGGCTCTTAAAACCCCTTTTCTCAGTGAACTGTGTCATCCCTCTCTCAGACTGTTTACACATTTTCTTTCTCAGATCCAATGAATGGAAGAGTTTTGCAGAATGTTAAGAAATACGAGAAGCTCCTGGTTGCTGCTGGTCCACCCAGAGGCACTGGGTTGACGAGACCCTCCTCCAGTTTTTTAAGGACCAGGGACACTTATGAGAGACTCTGCCGGACTCGAGGCTCTCAGGTATTGCAATAATGAGGAGCAGATCAGGACAGGAACACATCAAACTTTTTAAATGTATATACAGTAATGTAGCCTTGAGTTACAGGGTTTTATGTCACTGGATGTTCAGTGTTTCAGGATGCACTTTATTTAAGAGGATGTTTTGTTTTTTCATTTTTACATGGACTACAATTTAAATATTTACATCAGTGTATGTAGATGTCATGTGAGATAAAAGTTGAGGCAATTTTGGAGAGCCTTTTTTAAAATCTTCACATCGGTATGCCAATAAAAATAATTATTTTTTCACCTTTTTTCACCTGAAACATGCCTGCCACACTCATGAAATTATTTCATCAAAAGTAAATACGTATTTATTTACATAGCCTCTTTCAAGATAAAAGCACAAGCACAAACTTCACATCAAATAAAAACAACAAACATGGAAATTGACACTAAGATACTGCTGACAAAAAAAACCAAAACACCACCAGTACTAACAGAGGAAAATCTGAGTGATTTGATTTGATTTTATCCTCTGAGGATCCTTAATTTCTGTCCAAAAACACATGAATCCATCAAATTAGTTTACAAATGTAAGTCTTGACCAAAGTGCCGATCTGAAGTCATAAAGCTTCGCTCCTAGCATACTCTAACAACTTCATTTAATTTCTACATTTTTAGGTCTGTAAAATGTTTTCTTGGCTTTAAAAAGCACCGCAAAAACTCTAAATGTTGTCTTTGTTTTTAAGCTTTTATGTGGTGACAAGATCCATTATATGAGTAACTGTAGATGGATATCCATGTTTTGATCTTGTTAATAGACTTCATATGGTCGTTGCTTCTTACAGCGCAGGCATTTTGCAAATCCCCAACTCTTCTGTGACTACTTCACCAACAACAATCCTGCACTGATACTGATGCCTGCAAAACGGGAGGTGGTGAGCCTGCAGCCGTATGTGGTCCTCTACCATGACTTTGTTACTGACACAGAGGCTGAAGACATCAAGAGCCTCGCCCAGCCAGGAGTGAGTGCTCATCGCATGTGGTCAAACAACCCATGTGCCTTCAATACGTTAGATTTTTGGGAATTAAAAAACAAACAAACAGTGTCTTAACGTCTTGTGTTTTAGTTGATTCCGTCAGATTGTTGAATGGTTTTGTAATCCAAACTTTTGGAGAATCTTGTCAACAAAGGGAGGGGGTTTCCCACATGGGACTCACAAAACATGAATCTGCAAAATGTTAACTTAGCAACAAGAAGTCAAATCAACAAAAGCACTAAATGAACACTTTTTTCCTTTGCAAAGTCACATTAAGGTGTGGGACTGCCAAACTGAAGCATATAATAGATGTTCTAATAGACTAAATCAATACAGTGGGGCAAAAAAGTATTTAGTCAGCCACCGATTGTGCAAGTTCCCCCACCTAAAATGATGACAGAGGTCAGTAATTTGCACCAGAGGTACACTTCAACTGTGAGAGACAGAATGTGAAGAAAAAAATCCATGAATCCACATGGTAGGATTTGTAAAGAATTTATTCGTAAATCAGGGTGGAAAATAAGTATTTGGTCAATAACAAAAATACAACTCAATACTTTGTAACATAACCTTTGTTGGCAATAACAGAGGTCAAACGTTTACTATAGGTCTTTACCAGGTTTGCACACACAGTAGCTGGTATTTTGGCCCATTCCTCCATGCAGATCTTCTCGAGAGCAGTGATGTTTTGGGGCTGTCGCCGAGCAACACGGACTTTCAACTCCCGCCACAGATTTTCTATGGGGTTGAGGTCTGGAGACTGGCTAGGCCACTCCAGGACTTTCAAATGCTTCTTACGGAGCCACTCCTTTGTTGCCCGGGCGGTGTGTTTTGGATCATTGTCATGTTGGAAGACCCAGCCTCGTTTCATCTTCAAAGTTCTCACTGATGGAAGGAGGTTTTGGCTCAAAATCTCACGATACATGGCCCCATTCATTCTGTCCTTAACACGGATCAGTCGTCCTGTCCCCTTGGCAGAAAAACAGCCCCATAGCATGATGTTTCCACCCCCATGCTTCACAGTAGGTATGGTGTTCTTGGGATGCAACTCAGTATTCTTCTTCCTCCAAACATGACGAGTTGAGTTTATACCAAAAAGTTCTACTTTGGTTTCATCTGACCACATGACATTCTCCCAATCCTCTGCTGTATCATCCATGTGCTCTCTGGCAAACTTCAGACGGGCCTGGACATGCACTGGCTTCAGCAGCGGAACACGTCTGGCACTGCGGGATTTGATTCCCTGCCGTTGTAGTGTGTTACTGATGGTGACCTTTGTTACTTTGGTCCCAGCTCTCTGCAGGTCATTCACCAGGTCCCCCCGTGTGGTTCTGGGATCTTTGCTCACCGTTCTCATGATCATTTTGACCCCACGGGATGAGATCTTGCGTGGAGCCCCAGATCGAGGGAGATTATCAGTGGTCTTGTATGTCTTCCATTTTCTGATGATTGCTCCCACAGTTGATTTTTTCACACCAAGCTGCTTGCCTATTGTAGATTCACTCTTCCCAGTCTGGTGCAGGTCTACAATACTTTTCCTGGTGTCCTTCGAAAGCTCTTTGGTCTTGGCCATGGCGGCGTTTGGAGTCTGACTGTTTGAGGCTGTGGACAGGTGTCTTTTATACAGATGATGAGTTCAAACAGGTGCCATTCATACAGGTAACGAGTGGGGGACAGAAAAGCTTCTTACAGAAGACGTTACAGGTCTGTGAGAGCCAGAGATTTTCCTTGTTTGAGGTGACCAAATACTTATTTTCCACCCTAATTTACGAATAAATTCTTTACAAATCCTACCATGTGAATTCATGGATTTTTTTTTCACATTCTGTCTCTCACAGTTGAAGTGTACCTCTGGTGCAAATTACTGACCTCTGTCATCATTTTAAGTGGGGGAACTTGCACAATCGGTGGCTGACTAAATACTTTTTTGCCCCACTGTATATGTGTATATGTGTGTGTCACTAACAAACATTATCATTTGACAAGTTTTTTCTTTAACGAAACACATCTTTCGGCCTTTGGAGCTTTTATTTATAACAGATAAAGATTCAGAGTAAACTTTTAAGTCATGTTTCTTGATGGTGAAAAACATCAAATGCTGAATTGTTATAAACAGTTAATACATTTAGTTTTTAAAATTTGGTACACTTAATTAATGCATGAGTAGAGGGAATCTAATATTTTAATATAGATGTATATAAAATGCTGTGAATAGAAATGTAGGTCATAATGAGTACTATTAATTTTAGTGCTTTTTGCTGATCATTCTTTAATTTTGCAAAGACGAGACTTGAATCTAGACCGTGTGTAGGTGTGTTACAAAATGCCTCTGACTGCTGGCGTCTAAGCCAGACTTCCTACTGGGAAGATTCTGGAGGGATCATATAGCGGAAGAGTTGGCGTGCTTCCAAACGTTTAGCAAAGCTTAAGGAAAAGAGGAATACATTACTACAAAAACTTGGCTGAATTCCTCAAACTGTCCAAATAAACCAACAGAGCTGGGGCCGATAAATGTTCAGTCCACGATAGCTGAGTCTTAATATCCAATGAGTAAAGTGAAACTTTACTGCAGTGGATCGTCCTGAGAGCTCTTCAGTCTTCTGATGCAGGAAATATTTGGTGGGATAACACATTTGCTGCCCCTATAGTTTCTGTGAGGTTTTGGCATTGTTCAGTGGGTTTTCCATCTCTTGCTCAGATGGAAACCCCTGTACTTATTTCATCATTATGTCAGCTTGTGGGCTGATTGAAAACAGGCCCCTGGTCTTAGTTTGGAGCAGAGAGTGGAATGGAGCATGGTTTCCAGCTTGCTGTTGCTAGATCCCAGAATACAGGTCTGTTAACAAACAGTTTAAATAGGTTTTCTTGGTGATTAATTGTTTGAACTGTATATATTGAGTTGAATATTTCACTACTGATTCTCAGCATGGAAATGTTTGTGTATACCTGTTGGAAAATTGGAAAACAATCATGAAAACCGGAGAAGCTCTGTGGTTTACACAAATATATTTGCGGTGCTTTTTTCTCAGGTTCTGCTTCACTTTCCTCCAAAGCCCTAAAAAGAAAGAAGGATTAATGGAAACCCATCCTTAGATGCATTAAAGTTTGGCTGCTGTAACATTCGCAAAATTAAGATGCTTTTTTCTGTCTTTGCTAACAAGCTGAGAAGGTCTGTAGTGGCAGCTGGAGAGAAACAAGCAACAGCAGACTATCGGATCAGTAAGAGGTACAAACATCACCTCTTGTTACTCTACTACTGCCATAACAATAAAAACATCTGCTGCAGGTTTACTACTACATGCAGCTGGTATTTCTTTTCAGTCACCGTATCATTTTATTAATCAATATCTTTTATTGCTAGTGCATGGCTGAAGGGCTCAGCACAGTCTATTGTTGGGAAGTTGGACCAGAGGATCTCACTGCTCACAGGTCTGAATGTGAAGCATCCATACGGCGAGTACCTCCAGGTGGTGAATTATGGGATTGGTGGCCATTATGAACCTCATTTTGACCATGCTACTGTAAGTTTGTTGCGTTAGTTGATTAGCGCTTATTTACATGGTGATCGTGGATATTTTAATTGCCTTTATAATGTCTGTTTGCATTTCTGTAAAAACAGTCACCTTCAAGCCCCGTGTTCAAGTTGAAAACTGGGAATCGGGTGGCTACATTTATGATATATGTGAGTAAAGTCGAACCATCTATTGACCCTATTTGACCCTGTAGCTAAAAGTTCTTTGGCAGTTCTTTTTCAGCTGTCCAAAAGTCTAAATTAAAAATAAACACATTTGGAGAACCTGGCCAACTTGGACAGCAAGCCTGAGAAACTGACAACAGTAACTACATTTACACTTTAGGGATATTCTGCCACGCAACAAACTTGAAACAAACTCTCACAGTCACCTTCTTATCTGTCCTGATGCGGTGGCTTCAGGAAATATTTGGTGGGAGAACACATTTATTTGAACCTTTATTTGTGTTCATGTAACCAATTTGTCCTTCTGCTGAGTGCTTTTGTCCTTACAATAAAAGTAAAACTGGGTGGTGATTGAAAAAGAATGAGTCTTCAAACACTGCAGCAGACAGAGCGGCTTTTCATAACATGAGCACGTAAACACAAGACACAGCTCTGAAGGAATGTCCTTTTCCACAGCTCAGCCCGGTGGAGGCAGGTGGGTCCACAGCGTTCATTTACGCCAACTTCAGCGTTCCTGTTGTGGAGGTAAATACACTGCAAATATCTTAGTATCTGTTACTTTTATTTCATATTTTTCCCTTTTACACATTTAAATAAGTTTGGTGTCAAAATACTAAATGTCCGATCACAGAAACAATAGCCTTGAGATGAATTTACTACTTTATTTCACTACTACTTTACTTTGCAAAGTCAGTGGAGGTTTTTTTTATCTTTTGTTTTTTGGTATGTTTTTCTGGTTGATAAATGAGCTGCAGTGTAAAGTTTAACAGGCCATTCCTGGGGTTTAACCTTTCACCTTAGAACTCATTTCTTGTCCAAACTTCAGAAAAAGATAAAGTGACCAAAAAAAGAAAAAAAAAAGTAAGAAAGAGAAGCCATACACATTGGTGACAAATTAAAAGAAACACCACCATAAAAAGTAAAATACTAGGAAACAATGCCAGCATATTCAATGCCAAGGTGTTCAAATGCCAACACCTTGGCATTGATTCTTCAACTCTCTGGAAGTCTTTGAAAAATGCTCTTTGAAAAGAAATTTCCCCCTTTGGTGTTTTAATTATGGCCGTGGGGAGACAAGGTCTAACATGGTAGTCCAAATCTACCACAGGTTTTAAATTTGGTTTGCTGTGGTTACTGTGAATGCCAAGCACGGTTTAAAGCATTTTTAGACACAATAAACCATTTACTGACCTCTAGGATGTAATATCGTCCTCCTGCGACTGTATTGACTTGCAGACATCCTGTTTAAGGGGACAAGTGGACCATGTCAGCAAATTGCCTCGCACAACAGCAGAATCCAGTGCGCTTTTTTTTTTTTTTTTTTTAGGAAAAATAAAATACTTACGCAATAAAATACCCACTTTTTAAACTTGTTTACTTAATAATATTATATAGGCCAAAAATTAAGACTATAGAACTTATTATTAAGTACTTAAAATAACTGATAGTTACTGACCATAGTTTAAACCACACTTCTTTTTTTAAGATACTCAAAATGATTTGTTTTGTTTTTCATGTCACAGAAAGCTGCTATCTTCTGGTGGAACCTGCACAGAAATGGTGAAGGAAACGACGACACACTGCATGCTGGCTGCCCCGTACTTATTGGAGACAAATGGGGTAAGACCCAGGTGCATTATGATGTGACAGGGCTGTGAAAAAGTAGCGTAAATATGGAAAGTAGCAAATCAGTCACCATCACTTATCCAGCATTCAGCTCTCCTGATATGCTGGTGCACATCTGTACCCCATTAGGCATTTAGAGATGTGGCAGAGAGCAGTTCAGACACTTGGAATGTAAACATCTGCTGATGCCTGGAACCAGGCCATCACACGTGTGTTCAGGACTCAGTTAAGCTGACAGAAAGATATTAATCATTGAAAAACAGCTGCAGAAGTATTTAGTGAAGGTGTTGTTTTTAGCAGCCATATATATCGCCAGATATTAACCTCCAGGCTACACTTTCCAAGTACAATGACTCCAAGTACAAGTTGAAAATATTCAACAGCAAAAAAAAAAGAAAAAAACTTTCATGATACTGTTTTTTTTTTCTGTAGAAGATAATTTCACATGATTTGTGTCTGTCTTTGTGTTCCAGTGGCAAACAAATGGATCCATGAGTATGGTCAAGAGTTCCAACATCGCTGCAGTCTGAATCCTCAAGAGTGAAGGGGTGGAGCCATTGCTGGGCCCCTTTGGAGTGCAAGCCTTTGCAATTGTGAGCCACATCTACAGGGAGAGAGAAGGAGGCAGCAGGAAAGTTGATGCACAAGCAAGGGCAGCGAGAGCTGGGGAAGCATGCATCTGTGATTGGAGCCCTAAAGCCCCAGGGATCCTGGAGTGTACAGCGGACACTGCTGCAGTGGACATGGTGGAGGAGGAGGAGGCAGAGGAGGAGTGGGGCATCTGGCAGCCAGCCCCCAAGGGCGAAATGCTCTTTCTGGCCAGTTCCTGCAGATGGATAGAGGCCTTTGCCTTTGCACACTGTGCTGGCTTTAGTACACTGTGCAAGGCTGTTTACCTCCTGACAGCTTTAAACAGAGATCTTATACAGCCCTGTTCCTACACTGGGCTCACTCAGGGATCTGCTTTTACAAATCAAACTTTATTTTGAAATATAAATAGTAAATTAATAATAAATACTAAGTCAACAGAGATAATCAGTGTCTCAGAAAGAATCAGGTTTCAAGAGGTTAAAATCCAAGTCACCAGAGATTAATGTTGTCAGAGCTCAGGCTCGAAGTTCAGGGTGGTGCCAGTGAGTCAAAGGAAGTAGAAATTGTGAATGTGCCTGCACATTCCCAGCTGGCTGAATGATGTGGTCATTGCTGTCTGTGGGAGACTCTTTGAATTTGGTTGGATTTAACTGAATGTCTCATGGAACAAATGAACCAGCAAGAGTAGAGAGTTGAGGTTCAGATTCTGCTCTTCATTAATGTTGGAACTTGTGTAAACTCACATGAACAATCCTGACTGCATACTATTCAGATATGAGTGTCTAAGTAGGTCATAACCCATCATAAAACAGTGCTGAAATTCACTATATGAGGTAGGAAAAGCAGGATTAGATGTATGTGACATTTTGGAGATGCCCTGCTGCTTGAGTGGAAAGGATCTCTGAATAATACCTTTGCTCACCGCAGTGTACACAGACAGTACTTCCAAGTATATAAACCAGCCTGTTTCACATTCCTGCATGCACAGGAAAGAGCAGGATTGTTTTCCCAGGGAGATGATGGATAGACAGGCTCGACTGCTCTGAAGCTCTAATAACGCTTTGCTTGTCATGTGTAAGTCACAGGAAATGCTCAAAGCAAAAAGATCTTAGAACACAAATTTATTTCATTTAAAGAATAACTAAATACTACTATATTAAAAAACACTGTAGTTACAAGCTGGGTTAGGTATTTAGTTTCATTTTCTTACCTATAAAAATCATCTAAATCATCTATTTTTTAAATTAATAAAAAGATTATTTTTATTTCATCAAATCAAACATCTCAATAATCAGAATGGTTTAAAGTAATCATTTCTTTCTGTCTGTTTTAAAATTTACTGTTTCTTTTAGAACTGAAGGAGTTTTAATCTGCACTCTGGATGTACTCATTATCACTGGTTCTCACTGTTTCCACAGCAAATATAGCTGCAGATGGACTTGCTGCTCTGCAAGCGTAAAGTCCAAACTATTTGAAGCTCACATAACCAGAGGTCATAATATCAGGTCATGCGTAGGTCTTCCTCGGCACACTGTCAAGAGCACACAGTGATTCTGTTCCTCACAAAACAAATTCTTCAGAGCCTTATGGGTCTTTCTAAGTTTTGAGAACTAAACGAACACTTTTTAAAGTCAGTGAGTTTGCACAACTGATGGAAAATACAGATAAGTAGCAACATAAAAAGCAAATCATAGGTAATAACAAGTCTTTTTAATCTCAGATTCAAGAAAGGGGGGGGGGGGGGGGGGAGCATTACAGACTTGTGTTAGTGAACAGCTTTGACTGAAAGACCAGGGCTTCCCTCTACTGGTAGACAGCTCGGAGGTGTATTTGTAATTTTTCACAGTAATATATATTGTTTGGTTGTTTTTTTAATCTATTGTTTATTTGCTTTTACACAGTTGAACAGTTTTGGATGCATTGTTGAAGCTGCACTTATGGTTGTTTTAAAGGACTGTTGGACACTGGGTACAAGAAAAAACACTTTTGTGCCAATAAAATACACTTCTGAATAAAATGATTGCAAATAAAGCTTTCATATGTGTGTGTCACATACATTGTGATACATATTTCACAAATTTTAGAATCGCTTCAATTCAATGTAATGGTTGAGCTGCAAAAAGTAAAAGTGTCCACTGTGGCTAAAAAGCAAATGGCAGAGAAAAGTCTTAAAACAGAATATTATTTGCCCCCCCGCCCATCCCAATTAATCTCTGTATTCCTGCTTCCATTTCAGCAATTATTTAAACATTATGGTTTAAAAACCTCATAATTAAGATAGACATTGTACACTGTTAGTTACTGTATTAGTACAACACAATGTAAATGCCATAAATATAAGTGTAATAAATCCTCCCTCGTGGCGGTTATCATGCTGCTCAGTAATTGTGTAGTCGTAGTTTTCCACATTTTTATTATGAATGAATCTATTCAACAGCTCTAAAAAAAAACATCGCAGCAAAAATTAACTCACTTTCCCAGAATGCCTCTGTGAAAAGCAGCGGCAGCGGAAGCGGGGTAGTTCGTTGCTCGGGAACAGTTTTCCGCGCTGCTGTTTGTATTATGAGTGTCTGTGGGTGTGTGTGTGTGCCGCTCACTCAGCTGCGTTTAACGGATTATAAGTTAGCTGCAGAGCGATAACATGCCTGCTAACGTCTCTGACTGTGCTTTGGCCTGGCTGTTAGTTACAGTCCATGCTTACTGAGCTGAGGGATGAAGAGCAGAAAACAGAGGTCCGCCAGAACTGCAGGCAGCAAAAAGAAAGGTAAACTCAGTTTAGCTAGCCGTTAGCTACTGTAATGTTACCGACAGCTGTCAGCCTCAGATTAGCCTCAAATGTTTACTTACTTATTAGTTACATTTCTCTATGTACTGTCTGTTTTGTATGCACTGTCTTTCGGTTTGTTTCGCCGGTCTTCACAAATCTCTTTTGTTTGTTTACGTGTAGCTCTAGCAGTCAACTTTATGCAACCTTTGTTTGTGGTTTTGTCAAAATATGCTAAAGCTAAAGGCAAAGTATACAATCTCTCTTTAAAACGGGCGCCTTCAATCGGTTTCTGTTTTATTCCTTTTTCGTTTTTGTGGTGTTTATGCATAAACAAGACTGTATTGATTTCATAAGAGATACCAAAATACTTGCTAATACATGGCAAGTTGGTGTAAGATTAAAGTACGCCTGTTTAGGCTGCTGCTGGTGGTGTAAGGCTGTGGGGATATTGTTTTGGCACACTTTGAACCCCTTAGTATGTATTTACTGAGAACTGTTTAAAAAACAAAACACAGCCTTCCTTTGTAATGTTGCTGGCCATGTCCATCCCTTTACTGAACATTGTATCCATTTTTTGATGGGTACAATGTCACAAAGCTCAAATTGTCTAATGTTGGTTTCTTGAACATGGCAAAGAGTTCATTGTACGTAACTAGCCTTCACAGTCATTAGATCTCAATCTAATAGAGCAATGGGCGATATTAAAAGAACTTATAAAATATCCATTGAACGTATAAGCATTGGTGTTTTTTGCTGTAAATTTATTTAGGTCTGATTTAAATCTCTGTGGATCTATGTTGTAACATACGACCTAACTGAAAGCCCCATATAACCAGTTATATCCCGCTGAAGTTAGAACAGTATTGTCAGTGTGATTTTTAGTTTGGGTTAAAGTAACTTTGACAGTAAAATTTTCCCTCTTTAACCTAATATTTTTCATTCGTTTAAAGAAAAACATTAGGTAAAATCTTTCAGTACATGTTTTTCTTTCTAGAGGAAGGCTTGATATAATTTGTCATATCCAATCTGTTATATTTGTCCAATGTTTTTCAAGGCAATAAAAGAAAATATAGGTAAACTGAACATCCCATTCTTTTTATTACTTTCTTTGTGTTTCCACTTTATCTCTTGCAGTCCCCAGTGATGTGTCCCCATCCACTAGTCTCCCACCTCTGGTCGAGGGCCAGCTCAGATGCTTCCTGAAGGTGACCATAGGCCGAGTTTTATGGACAGTTCACAAGCCACCATCTGCAACATTCATCAGGCTGCGCTGGTGGGGAGAGTCGTCCGACGGTACACATTTCTTTCCCAGAGATGGATCACAGCTGGCACAGAAAACTATCAAGACCACAGCTCGCTTCCCCATCCGCTGTGGCCCAAAACAGTTCACCTCTTACCTTACAGGTAGTTAGGAGAGGTTGATGCTCTTGAGTTTGCTATGCTGCTTCGATTTCCTTTTAATCTCCATTATGCTGTTCATCAACAGATATGGGCTCTTTGGTGCTGGAAGCCCTAACTAAACCAGATCATCTGCCAGTTGCACGAGCTCAGGTCACTGGCATCTCCCGCCTGTCACTATCACAGTCAATCAGTGGATTTTACACTCTTGTATCTCCAACGTCTGAAAAGCTGGGAGAGCTACAGGTGAGTGTAGACTTAAAATCATATTTACTTGCCAAGTGCTTATTTGGATCTGAGTATTATTGGCTGTATTGAAATTGGGCTTTGCTCACTCAGTTTGTGACATTGAGGACAGTCCACATCTAAGCTTTTTCTTACACCCCTCATCAGGTAGCTCTTAGTTTGGAGCCACTGACAGAAGCTTATGACAGCAGCGGCTCCGGTCCCCACACAGACCTCAGCACCGAGCGACGACAAGTCACCCCAATGACCGTGCCCTCACAGCACAGGTTGCTTTCAGCCAACAACAGGAAAGAATCAGCCGAGAGCAGTGGCGGAAACACACCAAGGTTTAGAGTTGAATTCAAACACCTGCACAGCATCTCATATCTTGGCATACGCAGTGCCATTTTTAAATCAGAGGACAGTGATCTTACTTTATTCGTTGCTATAATATTTTCAGAGGGAAGGACCACTTATATTTCCAAAATGCACAGAGGGACGAAGAAGAGACGCTTGAAAATCAGATGCCAACAACAAACAGATCTCAGAACAGTCAAACAGCTGTGAATCCTTTAAATCAACCAACTAATGATATCATTTCAGGTTTGTTTAAGCATCCATGCATTATCAGTTTGCAGAAACGCATATCTATATTTTGAAATTTTATTTCTTTCATCTCAGTTATTCTCCACCGTGGAAACAAACTCAGAAATGCAATGGTTATATCAGCTTTGAAATCTGACACCGATAGTGCGGCGGCTCTGAAAGATACTCCACTGCTTCTACCAAAGGATAACATCCAACCTCTGCCAAAGTTAGTGTTGAAAAAAAATAGTGCTTCCTCTCTCTTACCAATTCACTTTCTGTAAGACTTTCTTCTTTTCTTTGCAGGCCCTTGTCTTCTCCTTCTGGGATGTTTCTTGAAAATATCCTTCACACTGATTTAACTCTGAAGCACTCTGATGATGTTACTGTAATCTCAGACAGTGGCTTGGACGGACCTGCTGACATAGACAACAGAGCTGTGGATCTGGTACTTGGCAGGTATCCATGTTTGAATTTATATCCAGATGCAGATGTACGATGTTGTATTTTTACTTAAAGTTTTCCCTTTTTTTCTCTTTTCTTTAAAGCTCTACTTCTGCTTTTCCTCTCTGGGATGGACAAGGCCCCTGCCCTGATTCTCTTTCTGGTCATAGCAGTGTCTGTAGCGATAGCGAGCTCAATGATCCACAGTATGATCAGAGCTTGCTGGAAAATTTGTTCTACAAAACTCCTGTAACTAGATGACTTTTATATGTTTGTTTTTTTAAATTTTGGTAAAGTAAGCTTTGTCAGTTTAACAGATTTTCTAGTATAACTGTCATTCTTTCAGATTACAGGTACCACATTAGCTGACACTGAGGAGGAGTGCCAAGGGATCGTGTCTTCAAGTAAAAATCAGGCAAAAAAGCTGACTGAGTCTGCACCCAAGATTAGTGAAGGGTGAGGGCCTTTACGTATTCTTTTTAAGTCAGAGCTAGAGCTTCTTTCAGAGGCTCAGGTTGTTCTTAGATGCATGAAATGGTTGGGAACTGTGTTTTTCTGTGTCCAGCCACAATTCAGAGAATCAGCGGTCAGGAGATGGTGGGAATATCCATTTTCTCCTGAGTGCAGAGCAGCTGACTTTGCTGAGTTCGGTGCGGCTGGCAAGAGTGACGATTGAGTCTCTGACTGTACCAGCTGGCAGCTCACCCACAACACCCAGAAAAACCTCAAATAAAGGAAAACCACTTCGGCCATTAATTGCCAGGAAATGGTTAGGAAAACATTTAAAATCTTGTTGATCATAATGCTAATAATAATTATAACGATAATAATAATAATAATGATGATGATGCAAATCACTGACTTTGTTATAAAAAATACAAACTTTTAGGGACAAAACCGTATGTCATTTTCTTCTTTTAGTACATATTTTGTTGAGTATTCGTTCCCAGTGACTTCAAATCGACATGATCGCAGTAAGGCAAGCCGAGATGGGGAAGTGACCAGAGTTGTTTCCAGTAAAGTCACAGGAAGAGGTATGACCATTGAGAATCTGCTTTAATGAAATCATCCCAAGTGAAAAGTGCTGCTTGTGGTGCTTCAGGTTTGTGACTGACAAACATTATGTTTTTTAGTGGTGAACTTCCATCATCTCTCTGTGTTTCCTGTCAACTTCAGTACAGCCACAGTTGAACAGTGGTGGAGAACTGATCTGATTTTCAAGATTTACTCACGAAAGAGTGACCAAAGGAAAGTAAGTATCTTCAGGCTGACTATTAGTAATTTGATTTTGTTGAAATTTGTCAATTATTTCATGATATGTGAGCTACTGTTTTTCTTAACAAAGGCTTTACGTTATGATTATTTTTAATTAACTGGTTGTTTTGAAGTTAAAATATTTTTGACATACACATTTTCAGACAATAACACAAGTGTGATTAAAATATTGAAGAGTCTGTTATTGTATTTCTAACATGTTCTACAAACACATGGCTGTGATTCCATTAAATATAAAAAAAGATCATTGCTGTTTTCTTTTAAATGCTCGGGTGTACTATGTGTTAAATCACTATATCCTGTGTTGCAGCCTGTTGCCATTGGTAAGGCAATTCATCCATTGTGCAGTCTGCTGCAGAACGAGCAGCTGAGTCAGTCTGTCGTGTTGCCTGTTCAGAGAGAAGGCAACAGTGAAACATGGGAGTTTGGACCTCTCAAGGCAATATATTTTCATTGGCTTGCTTCTTTTACTCAGGAAGTAATGTTTGGAAGCAACTGTCACAGAAGTAATGTTGATGTGTTTTGCAGGTTTCACTAGAACTTGGAGCACACAGTAAAGGTTTCTCCTCTGAAAAAAGTAAAAGCAAGGTGACTTGGAGAGACATGTCACCGTCACAAAGTCCTGAGAGACAGGTGAGCCTCAGAACCCAGCATGCTACCAATGGCAGAGAGGAGTTACCGGCTAGTTCTTTTGAAGAAGCCAGGCTGAATGTTTGGACACCTCAGAGACCCTCCAGGGAACCTGCTCCTATTTCCGGCTATCAAACATCTCCCCCTAAATCGTGGCAGCAGGTGGAGGAGGAACCTGAGGCCCTGCTGCATGCCTTACTCATGGTACCAGATGGGAAGAACTTCAACTGTGGGCCTCTGCAGGCTCCGAATGTTTACTTGAACTGTAAACTGTTTTGGTGTGATGAGCCGGCAAGATCTGTTGTCAGCTGGGGTCAGCCAAACCCTACGTTTAACTTTGTTCAGGTAAGTGCTGCAGGTCCATTATTCTCACCACATTTAAAGTTTGCTGCCTGGCTTTGTACGTCATTGGAATGATCTTATTTATGAAGGGAAATTACTATAATGTTTTTGCAAACTGAATCCACAAAACAAAAGACATAAAACTTACTTTTTCTCTTAAGTCTTTTTTCTGGATCTACAAAGAGTTTGCACAAAGCTGTTTTTTGTAATAAAGGAGTATATGGGAGCATTATGAGTTTTTTATTTTTGACTGTTGTTTTAAAAGCTTTACATATTGTTACATGGTTTTTTTAATATTTTATTTATGTACGTGATACTGTGCTATTCTACAAGAAACTAGTAGTAAAATTAACATAAGAATAAATTAGCATAAACTAGCATTAGAAATTATTCTGTGGCTTCACAGAGTAGTGGTTTATCTGTTTGTCTATCATGGGAAAAATCCCTGGTTGGAGACCAGGAGGAGAAACAAATCCTCTTGGGGTTCCTTCAGTAAAGGCATCTGACATAAAAATCAATGCATACATTAGTCTGTTTTACCTGGCAGGCGTTTTGTTTATTTGTTTATTCCAGAAGCTACCAGATTTGGAAGCTGTTTGTTGAATCAATTAAAACTACATGGATGCAACAAACAGACACTTCAGAATTAGTGAAAAGTAAATGTAGATTAATTAAATGTAGTAATAATAATATAATTATTATTATAATTATTATTATTATAATTATTACTTATTATTACTATTATTATTATCTTTAAAACTGTTTTATGTTCCAGGCTTTAATCCTTTTTTTTAGTCTGGCATTTTTAGTTGTCGGGATCATTGATGATTTCTCAGTGCCTGCAGCTTGATCTAAATACACTCTTTACATTTCTCTGTTTTAGGTGACACCTGTGGCCTTAACAGCTAAGCTGCTGGAGAGGATGAAGAATAATATGATGGTCATAGAAGTGTGGCAGAAGACTAGAAGCTCAGGGCAGGATCGACTCCTTGGCCTAGTTAAATTGCCTCTTCATCAGTTCTACATGTCATTCAGGTAAGATAGGTAAACAATAATATAGGATAATTATGAAATATTACAGTTGCTAGCTGGTCAGCTGACCATTTATTTGTTTGCAAAAAGTATCTCTGAGTTTTTGACTGAAGGAATTAGTTAAATGTGAATGCTACACCATTTGTGCCTGGGAATTATATTTTGATGTTTAGTTTTTTTGACTGTTCATATACCAACGCTTTGAGAACGTTATCCACTGATTAACAATTGTAATTGTTATTTAGCTGACAGTCCTATAAATTGGAATCACAATAATAATATCTGAGAGGGAAGAGCAGTGAAAACTTTTAGTATCCCAGGTTTACATACACCAAGAATGTATTGTAAAAGGCAGTTACCCTACATTCTAGTCACTAAGTGGATTCCTAAAATATATGACAAAGTATAGAACATACTAACATGTTTACTAAAATATGTCTGTCCCCTTCAGGGATCCAAAGATCACCCACCTCCTCCTGCAGGCGCAGTACCCTGTTTTAGGGGTGGACTGCTACATGCCTGTCATTGATGTGTTCTCAGGGAGCTGTAAAGGAAACCTCAGGGTTGTTTTGGCTATGGGCCAATCAGAGCAGATCGTTTCCCTCCAGCGTACGAGAGATGAAGAATATGACTCGTTGCCTCATCTTGTGAGACCAGTTCATCTGCTTGATCACCATCCACATTCACAAACAAAGGTTGGTGTTACCATTGGCTGCATAATACTTGTCAAATAGATTAGTCTGGCAGTTTTTTTTATTTTATTTTAATAGAAAGTATAGAGAAAATTCCACTTTAAATATGTGCTGGCACACAATACAGACCAAAATATAAATATAAATAAATCTGCACAATTTACATTTGTCCCTATTGAGTTTTTATGGAAACTCGCTGCAATGCTTTTTTGTTGTTGTTGTTTTTTGTTAATTTAGATCCTTAAAACCTCACAACTCATGAATGTGACTTGGTAGAATAAATATTCATGAAAACGTTAACACCAAACTTCAACACAACTTGTTTGTTCCCTTTCTTTCTCTAATGTGTTGGTATGAAAACAAACAAACATTAACTGCTCTGCTCCCTCAGGTGATTGCAGCACATGTAGAATCTATGAGAGAGCATGTTTTTGTGGTAAGGGTGGAGAGGGTCAGTGGGATGACTCCTCTGCAGTCCACAGTGTGGGGTGAGGCAGACTGCTACATCCAGTACAGCTTCCCCTGTCAGGAGGGCAACTCTGCTGCAGACATGGACCAAAACCTCATAGAGAGCAGTAAGGCCACCTAATCATTTCAAATCTTCATCATAAGATGTTTCTATTCCCTCTGAATCATTCCAAGCTTAATCACATCCCAACAGCTGTGAACCTGAAACCATTTCGTACCACCACAACGCTCTGTGTTCCTGACCCGGTGTTTGGTCACACAGAGACTCATGTGCTCCTGGCTCCTGAAGGAGTTCCTGTCCAGAGGCTGCTACTCAGCTCTCTCTCAAGTCAAGGTCTCAGCAGCGGTGGAGGCATCCAGTTTGAAGTGTGGTGCAGGTTTGTGGATGCTGTTATGTCATCCATGTATCATTTAAACTTTAATAAAATAATGAAATGATGTTTACCACAGTTAAAATGCTGATTATAAGCCTAATATTTTTACCCCAGGAATGGTAATGTTTTGGTTTCCTGTTTTAGCTGAAGTGCCCTCTGTAAAAATAGGTTTTAAACTTTACTTAAAGTTTCATTAGGTACAAGGAGCACAGAAAACTTTACTTCCTTGGCAGCTTTTGTAAATTTTGTTTCATTACATAAATCTAGTGCATTTTGTATGTTTTTAATCAGTGAGTATCACACTGTATCCTGTTAAGGAAAATACTTTATTTCTAAATGCTTAGTTGTGCATACGGTAATGATATACAGGTCTGCAGCATTACTCTTTAGTGTCTTTAGTGAAGTGATTCTCAAGCTGCATGTGTGTGTACAGACAACCAGGTGTAGTGGGGGCATGCCAGACAGAATTTTGAGATCCACTAACTTAAATCAGAATTTATGTGAAAGTAATCAGTCTTAATTGTAACTGGCTCAACTTGTTTTCTTTTTGTGATCAATATAATGTCTCTCTGTAGATATTACTATCCAAATGTGAGAGATCAGCTCGTGGCCAGAGGAATGCTTCCACTGTCCAAGCTGTGTGCCATGGTTACCATGCAGAGGCAAACTCCTGATGAGGCTCAGATGTTCTCTCTGCCCCTGATTCCCAGGACAGAGAGTCCCACAGTACACCAACCTCAGCCTTCAGGTATACACACATAATTATGCACGCATGCTAATAGGAATATATAGATACAGGCCGTATCTGAATGTTATTGCTTTTGTTTTTGTAGGACTGTTAGATGTTTGCATTCGATACAAGCACAGGCCTGTGAGACCTGAAGGACACACTGGAAGAGGAGCTGCCTCTCGAGTTGTGACACTCGTGGTTCAAGTGCACAGAGCATGTGGTCTGAAGGCTGCCGCAAGGTACATCACTATTACTGACCTCTGGACAATTTGCCTTTTTTATTTCATCTATGTATGATAAAGCTCATTAATTAGAACAGATTTTCTGTACACCTGCTCACTTTGATAAAAATATTTGGGTTAGGATGTAGGATTAAGAGCTGATGATGTGCACCAAATCTACAGTTGTTGAGACTCTGCTGTTTTATTTTTGTTCATTCTGAGATTGGTGGCAAATTTCATCTGATCAAAATAAAAGTATTCGCTCATTTCTTCTTTATGTGTATTGAAACCATAATGCCCAAATTAGTATTTAGAAATACTGCCTCTGCTATTTCAGGATATTATCAGAACAAGATGAGAGGTTCAGCTACTTTGTCGGCGTTGGTTTGAACACTTTCATCACAGTCCAGCTTTCTTTCTTGCCCGAGAGTGAAAGGAGGTGCACCCGCACAGCAGCAAAGGCTTTCTGCCCCGAGTTCGACCACCACATGGAGGTGTCCTGTGATCTGCTTGCTCAGACCAGCAGCGGAGAAACCTTCAGCCTTGCTGAGCAGCTGGAACAGGCTTCTGCTGTCTTCACTGTGTGGAACCGAGACAATCGTAAAAGTTTAAGTGAGCTCAGTGCACTCTTTGTGAAATGAGGTTACTCTTACATTTAACTTGCCTAAAGTATATTATGTTACAGTTTTCTGATTATGTTTAACTTGAGACCATTAATCATTTATTTTACTTTTTATTTATCTTTTCTTTACCCATCAGTGGAGCCTTAAAGAAATTGTCATAGTTTTTTTTTTTTTTTTTATATTATATCATATACACCCGTGCAATAACTGACTGATCTAGATATTAAGAATCGTCATGAATGTTAGCCCTAGTTTGTGAATATTTTTCGTTATACACCATTTAACAGTGAGATAAACATCAATGCGTTGGAAAAGTTTGTAAAAGAGCTGATCCAGGATGGGACATTGGAGGATACCTTTGCTTTTTGGCAGCATAATGTCAAGTTAAAAAACAAACAAACATGTATTTAAAATTTTTGAAACATTATTGTGTAAAAATTTTATTAGCAGTATTTGTTTCTAATATTGTCCTTTTTTTTTTTTTTTTTTTTTTTTCTTTTGTAGGTGTGAACGTTTCCAAATCTAAAGATTTAATGTTGGGGACTGTGAAAATACCTCTGTCTGAGCTCATCAACAAAAGAACAGGTATGTTGGGCTTAAAATAGTTAAAGCAGTTATTTTTTGTTAAGACTTTGTCAGAGTTTTTCTTTTTCCACATATGTAGGTATTTCTGGCTGGTTTGGAGTTTATATAAGTCTTGAAGCAAGTTCTTCTCAGCACCAGCACATCTTGGTCGGAGGCCTAGAGCTTTCCATTAGCTTCGCTCACCACTCTGATAGAGAAAGGGTCATTAAAGCTGCTCAGGGTTTAGGCTGGGAAAATACCCTGACTGACAGTTCCATGATGCAGGATGAAGAAGAACTGTTTGAAGAGAGCATGAGAAAACTCTCGCTGACCTTTACCATGCCTAGAGTGTGGCTACCCATCCACTGTTTGCTGCTACCTGGGCACAGTGAGCTGCTGCGCTCCACCTACTGCTACATCAGGTACAAGTTCTATGACCGAGACGCCTTCTGTTCTCACCTGAAACACCCATCTGCTGATGAAGGCGCAGGGGAAGACAAGGCCACAGTGAGTTTTGAAGGAAGTAGGACTGTTGAACTGAGACGTACGCAGCCTTTAATGTGGTATCTAAGGGAGGAGAAGCTGGAGGTGCAGGTGTGGGTTGCCTTTAAGAAAAATAAAACCAGAAGGCCCAGTGACACAGACCGACTGGTGGGCTCAGCATTCGTCGATCTGTCCTCGCTTGCAAAGACTTCCAAGCAGAAGCTGACGCTAAGTGGTATGAAATAACTGCTCAGCAATGCTTTAGTAAAATCGTCTCCATATTTCAGAGTGTAATAAATTTTGTATTTTCACAGGAGTGTACCCTCTGTTCAGGCGCTCAGCAGCAGATCTACAAGGAGCAGCTCTCAGGGTACACATCACCTTGACAGGCGGTTCAGATCCAGGAGAAATACCTACTGGAGCTGAGACTCAGGTGGACTCTGACAGTCAGGAAGAACTGGTATCAGAGGACATGGAAGAAAGAGATCAAGTCCTTTCTCCATCTACACTCAGAAAATCATCAGCACAGAGCAAACACAAGTATAAATCCTCCAGAGCCACTCCAGACATCTCATCTGTGCAGCACACGGAACAGAGTACAGATGAATCTTTCCCTGTGACAGTCACAGTGGATCGGGCCATGCACCTGAACCTGAAAGGTGTGACCTGATGTCTTGTGCCTTTTTTTTTTTCTAAAAAAAAAAGAAAGCAAAACAGAAACAAAACGTACAGTTCACTAACAACAACATGTTTGTCTTTTCCATCAGGCTGTCCCCTCGCAGAACGCAGTGAAGGGATGCCATGTTGCTGTGTTTCATACGCCACTGCTGACTCTGCTGAACCAGTGTCCACGGCTGTGATAGCTAACACAGACTCCCCTGTGTGGGACCATCAGCACGAGTGCAGGTTGAATAACTTCACAGACCTCAACTTAAATAACCTACTGATCAAACATCAGGCTAATGTGTTTGTTTCAAATTTCCAGGCTATCAAAGCAGCTCCTGGTTGATCCACAACAATCCCTTGTGTTTAAAGTCTGGCATAAAGGAGGTACAGGAGCTGTTTCACCCCATTGTTTGTGTTGCTTTAATGTTTTTGAAGGATTAATTTATTCATTTTCATTTTGCTTCCATAGAGCTGGACAGGGTGATTGGATTTGCCTCTGTAGACCTGTCCCCTTTAGTCTGTGGCTTCCCATCAGTGTGCGGTTGGTACAACATCACAGACTTTGGCGGCCAGTGTCACGGCCAGCTTAAAGTGTCCATCACTCCACTGAAGGGGGTCCAAGATTTACGCTGGCAGAGACTATCTGTGAGTGAAGAAGCTGCCAAAAACTCATTGGTGAGAGAACTCAGACTGCTTGAACAGATTTTTTTACTCTTGATGGCTTTCTCAAAATTTGAAACAAACCAGAAGGTGTTTGTCTGGCAGGGTTTGTTCCAGGCCTTTCCTCTCAGCTACCAGACTACAGCCACATACAGCAGCTTTCCCTCTCACATCAGCAGGTTCCCTGAGCAGAAGATCTCATCACCCAACCACACGGACAGGCTGTTCTCTGAAAGGTTTTTATTCACACCATGGTTGTGCCGATCATCTGTTAGAATATTTGCAGCCAGTAAGGCAATGGAAGATGTTCATCAGCTGTGTTTCATCATTTTTGTGGTCCTTATTCCTGAGATCCAGTCTCATAAATGTGTATCACTTAGTTTAGACACATTGAGGACTGAAAAACATTAGGGCAGGTTTTTGTATATCTACAGTAAGTAAGTAAGCCTTAAGCCTCCCCTCATTTCTTTGTATTTTGCCATGAAAATCAGAAATATGTGCAGCGATTTGTTGAAATGTATAAATCTGGAAACAAACAATTAAGCATTTAGGCAAAAAAACAGTTTTAACATTGGTGACACAGTTTAGTTTAGTTTCCACTTCTTGTGTAAAATAAAATAATATTTTACAAAAATAAAATTAAAAAAACACTGGTCTCTGAAAATGATATGGACTGAAAATGAGTTTAAAGCAGCCAATGTCCTCCAAAAACCTTCAGAAAGTCTGGAGAACTATTGCACAAGACCACTTCAAAAAATTACAAGTCTGACCCCTTTGGAAACAAAATACAAATAAATGAGTGTAGTGTAAGTACTGTGTATAATACTGTGTTTGTGCAATGGGGATTAATTCGTTTTCCTGTCACAAAATGTCAACAAAACAAAAGAACACAAGCGTCTGCTATCAGATTATTTTAAACATTGGTATTGGCACAGAACTGGTGCTTTGCAGAACCGGTCCTTGCATAGTTTTATTCATTGCCACATGCTACAATATAAAGTCTGCAACTGTATTTATATGTTATTGTAATGACTGCTGCAGGTCCAGTGAGAGTGACCGTCATTCTGAGCACATGGACAATGTACGCCTGTACCATCAAAGTCTGCAGGAGCAAACAGCGTCTCAGTCCTTTCACAGCAGCAGTGCAGGTGACATCAATCCTTCCAGCTCGATCCTGTTCTCAGCACTCAGGTACCAGTTTATGGACACTGCATTGTTTAACCATTTATGACTGATGCAGAGCCTGAGCTTTGTTTCTTTTCTTACAGGAAAAAACTGAGCGAGCTTGACAACATTCAGAAATATTTCAGCCGCAAACTTTCAACTCCTACATTCCCACCTATGCCAGAGCAGGAAAGTCACAATAAACATGAGAAACGGAGGGACTCGGAGTACAGCTCATCTCAGCTTCTACTAAAGTCAAACCAGTTAGTCGGAGAAGTCCACAACATCATCAGTGGTGAGTTCATCCATTTACTGCTAAGGTCCTAGAGGACGTTGTGGTCAACCAGTTAACTGCTGCTCTGGATCAGCACAGCATTCTTGACCACTTTCAATCAGGTTTTTGTAGATTTCATTGAATTGAAACGGCTCTTCTGAGAGTATCACATGACATTTTGAGGCCGAGCAACAGGGGAAACTGTTCTCTGCTGCTCAGGTTGGACCTTACCTCAGTTTTTGATACAGCTGAACGTTTCATTCTGCTTAATAGGCTGAAGTACTAGGTTGGTATATCAGTATCTGGTTGGAGGGATTCTCTTCATACCTGTCTGACAGATCATTTTCTGTAGCTACTTCAAAGCACAGATCTCCCCTTATCCAGTTCATTTTGGTGTACCTCAAGGTTTCTGTTTTGGGGCCTCTGCTGTTTTTATTGTATTTGGTCCCCCTTGGGCACATTCTGTCAACCTTTAAGGGCATCTCTTATCTCTGCTCTGCAGATGATAATTGGTTCTACACCTCATTTCACCCAAATGAAATTTGAAAACTTAGCAGTTTATTGAAGTGCCTAGACACTGTTAAACAGTGGATGGCAGGCAGTTCTCTTCAGCTAAATCAAGAGAAAAATGAAATAATTAGAACCTCTTGGTTCTTTGGCAAACTTGGAGAGCTTTTCACAGACAGACACCAGGTTATACCAGAGGGCTTCTACTAACATATGTCTATGGCAGGCCCCTGAGGTTCTGTGACCAGGGCCTGCTGATGGTGCCCAATACTAAGCTGAAAACAAAAGGAGACAGATTCTTCTGTTTAGTGGCCCACAGACTCAAGACTTAAGATCGGTGGACTCTTTTAAAAGCCAGTTAAAAACAAAACTTTTTAAATCTGCTTTTTATTAATTTCTCTTGTTTTGCTTTTTTATGCATAGTTGGCAGAGTTGGTAGAGCAGGTCACCTCCTAACCAGAAGGTTGGTGGTTCGGTCCTAGTATGCTCCAGTCTGCATGCCAAATAACCTTAGGCAAGATGCTAACCCCAGCTTGCTCTCCAATGCATCCATCGGAGTGTGGATGTGTGTATGAATGTTAGTTAGACAGAACTAAAAAACTTAAGAAAAGAGAAAAGTGCTTGTGTGATTGGGTGAATGAACGAGTTGTGTAAAGCGCTTTGAGTGCTCAGAATAGAAAAGCCCTATATAAGAACCAGTCCATTTATTATTATAATAATAATAATAATAATAATGGATTGCATTTATATAGCACTTTTCGGGCCCTCAAAGCGCTTTACAATTCCACTATTCATTCACTCTCACATTCACACACTGGTGGAGGCAGCTACAGTTGTAGTCACAGCTGCCCTGGGGCAGACTGACAGTCTTCTGCTGCTTGTTATTTAAATGAGCTCATTGTACAGTTTTTCTCATATCCCATTATATTTATTTTATATGCAAATTACATTTATGTTATTAACTTCTTCTGTGTGAGCCAGACAAAACTAAAAAGATTCAGCTTTGGGTTTAGACACATGTTGCATGCATGTGTGTTTCTCAAACCCTTCAAACTTTGTCTGTCTCTTTACACAGGTCTACAACGACACCGCTTGGAAACAATTCCTTCAAACCCACAGAGTAGCTCAACAGTGTCACCTGTTGGAGACAGCAATACACAAGCAATCACTGAGAGATCGTCCAGTCCTCACAGAGTTTCACATTGTTCCCCAGAAGTCACGTCTCCTCTGTCATTTACACCAGCAGAAGTGTCTGAGGACCTCACAGACTCTGAGCCTGAGGAAGAAAAGGACAGACGAAGTGGCAAGGCTAAAATGACTGAGAGTGATGAAGAAGAAACAGGTTGCAGAGAGGAAGAGGACGATGATGTGGATGAGCAGACAGATGAGGATTATGAGGAGGTTGTAGTGAAGCTGAGGCCTTTAAATGAGGTGACCTCATTAACAGACAAAACCAGTCCCTGGACCAGCATCTTGTCAGATCCTGAATTGGCCTCTCTGGAGAGCCTGGAGGGACCAGAGCACCTGGACCTGAGTGAAGATGAGGGCAAGAAGGAACTGCTGGTAGATATGGAATCGGGTCACCCCAGTGGGAAGCACAGGGAAGAGGAAAGTGAAGACGACTGCAGCTTAAATGGTTCCACAGGAGATGCTTCAGATCTGGAGAGAGGTGATGAAACGTCGCAACATGCTGGAGGTGAAAGACAACAACAAGAACTAAACAGCCCTAACAAGAGGTCACATGACACAGATTCATCACCAGCCAAACAGCACACCACAGACACCCACAGTGTTTCCGCCTCCTCAGACGAGCCACACCTCCAACGGTATCTTTAAATGTGTTTCATGATTCATTTGTGGCCGTTAGGTTATGCTGTTGGTTTTTGCTTTTCTGAGCCAGTTCAAATCAGTGATACATTATAAAACTTGTGTTAGGTGTGTAAATGCTTCATCTTGTGTGGCGTCTTTAGGGTTTTATTTCAACATTCATCTCAACAATCTAGACATAAGGAGACTGACAGGTGGAAGTGCGAAAACGTTCCTGCTGAGCAGGCTGAACATAAACTCACACACACTAAATCCCATGTGGTTGCTCACAGTCTGTGTAATAATGAATAATAATAATGGATTCGATTTATATAGCACTTTTCAAGGCACTCAAAGCGCTTTACAATTCCACTATTCATTCACTCTCACATTCACACACTCGTGGAGGCAAGCTACAGTTGTAACCACAGCTGCCCTGGGGCAGACTGACAGAAGCGAGGCTGCCATATCGCGCCATCGGCCCCTCTGGCCATCACCAGTAGGCGGTAGGTGAAGTGTCTTGCCCAAGGACACAACGACCAGGACTGAGAGCCCGGGGATCGAACCGGCAACCTTCAGATGCGCTTCCCCTTAATATAGTTTTCCCGTGGAGGTCAAACAGATATTTCTTTTGTTTTGTTTTTCTGAACATTTACTTTCATGTTTTTGGGGAGTGTTTAAACACAGTTCCCCTCCTCTTCAGTTGTAACTGCCTCAAAACACACTGAGAACGTGTTTTCTTTAACTTTATCCATTAAGCTCTGTTCCTGCAGAGGTTCTAAACTTCTTCCTCCCCTCCCACCAACTGGAGGCGTCGATGAGAGCTATACGTTTAGCACCCACGTTCTCCCAGGCATCCAGCAACCCGGTGAGTGTTTGTCCACGGGCAGTGCTTTTGGCCGTCACGCCTGCTTATATGTTCACTCTCTCCACTCCTGTTACTTTTACAGTGGTGTTAGAGATTAACCTTTACCTTTGATGTATCTGTTCATGTTTGCATAATTTAATGGTTTTGCAAATATACTTGCCCAACCTTCTGTACACACAGTGTTATGAATAATCTTTCGCATGATGTGTGATGTGCGTGATGCCAGACTGACATTCGGTGTAATTTAACACTCAGTTCTGCAGCACTAACAGGTTGACTTTCTCTGATCTCATTCACAGTGTTTGCCCAGCATTTAAATGTTGGGGTTTTTTTGTTTTGTTTTTTAAACCAACAACACATTTTTGTATTTTTGCAAACTTTGGATGTGATTAAGTAAAAAGTATGAATTCTAAAACCACTGATTGGATCTCTCTTCTAATGCAATTGATCATTTTAATGCAATTTAAAACAAACAAAAATAATAAATCAAATACAGCTTTATTGTCAAAAACCATATGTACATTCCATACACAAGAATTTGAAATTGAAACGGTCCCACGGCCCTCAGTGTACACTAAAACAATATAAAGATAAAAATAAAATAAAAGTCTTATATACAACACAATATAATACTGCAGTACAATACAATAAGATGCTGTCACATGCAAAAAAGAAGAATCAATGGAGATGACTGTCACTCCTGTTTTTTAATTTTACAACTTTTTGAAGAGCACAATAAAACAGAGAAGTTGAGAGTTAGAACTTATTTGGAGAGGTGGTGTGACTGTTGGCACCACCTCTCCTCCCTGCATGATGACGAGACCTTTCAAAGAAACTAGTTCAGGCATGCCATTTGTTGCTGATACATGCAGCTGACAGTCTCACAACATGAAGGCTAACCAAACAAAGGTTTGTTGTGTGTGAATTGTGAGTCATATAATCACAAAAAAAGATTCAGATCAATTAACTTATTTGTCTTCAGCCTCCCCTGCAACTAAGCTGTCTTGTGTTTTTTTTTTTTTTTTTTTTTTGCTTTAACGCTTCATGTTTTCAGGACCAGAACTCATCGGTTCACAGCGCCCCACCTCCCAGAGGCCCTCGGCAGCGTCCCAACATGTCACCGTCATCCATGAAGAAAGAGACGGAGAGAATAGCAAAAATTTTTGCAGCTCACTTTGATGAGACTAATTAGAGACGTTTGGTTTCAGCCTGCAACAATAATCATGTATATTAAATGTAACATGTTGTATTTTTATAAATAAATATTAACCATTTTCACTACTGAAGTTTTTTTTTTTTTTTTGTTGTTTTTGTTTTTTTAAATGTTTTATTGAAGCTGAATGTCTGCAGGCTGGTGGCCACAAGTTTTGGTGATGTAACTGTTTCAGGTTCTCTCTTGAATAAGACAGCTGTGTATGTTAATTTCATGTTTTTGGGTTTCCCATCATGTTGATTTGTTAAAGAAATAAAACATTGAAGTTCAGTTTAAAAATGCCATTGCTAGTCCACATCACCTCTTCACCTCATTATAGTAGCTGACATAACAGAAGGGCACCTGTACATATGTGTGGGTATTTATATGAGAAATGTGATACACGTAATTGGCATCAAATAAAAAAAAATGCAAAAATGAGGCATAAGTCAGGATAACTGGGAATATTTATGGAATATGTGGTGGCAGTTAAAGTTGAACGTTTCGTTGATAATAAACAACTATATAAAAGATAAACAAATATGGAAGAGTGGGGAGGTGTGATCTCCAGACTTTAATATTTTCAGATAGTGGTCCTACTGAAATATTAACACACCTACAATTCCTGTAAATAGAGGGTTTAAATACATCATCCTTAAGATGTATGATAGCAGAAACATGAAACCTGAATCGATCTAAAAACAAAAAAACAACCACATATCCATGATACAACACCCAAATGACACTGCAGGGTAGTTTTGGGGATGTAACATAACTCAGTTAAAGTTAATCCTGAACCATTTACTCCTGTACTGAGGATGTTGTGAGGTTCTGTTATACTTTGGGGGGCATTTTTTTTTTTTTTTTTTGCCATGGTTTGAGTCTTCTTGTCCCTCTTAGAGGAAAATGTCACTGCCAATCAAGAGAAAGTGCAATTTCTATAATAAAAGACTATTATTTCATATTATTTCCCTTCATAGTTATCGATCGTGGCTCAATTTGTAATCACAAGGTTGCCGGTTCGAGCCCCGGCTTGCTGGTGGTGGTCAGAGGGCCCGGTGGCGCCAGTGTCCGGCAGCCTCGCCTCTGTCAGTGCGCCCCAGGGTGGCTGTGGCTACAATGTAGCTTGCCATCACCAGTGTGTGAATGGGTGGATGACTGGTTGTGTACAGCGCTTTGGGGACCTTAGGGACTAGAAAAGCGCTATACAAATACAGGTCATTTATCAGATATACACCCACGTGAACTCCTGTGAGTTGGTGGTCGCCATTGCCATCATAAAAACACCAAAAGCAGGATTATTTCCCATAAGAATGGGAGGACATTATCCGTACTAAGATACATAAAACTTTCCTGATGACGCCTCAGCTCTTGTCCGCTGACATTGAAATTGTTTTTTATTTGAAAGCAGGTGGATCATGACAGAGAACACCGATAAAGAACAATCCGGGGTATTCCGCGCATGTGTGTGATGAGTATCTGGAGTTCTGCAGGGCGGTGCAGCAGGTCCGTTCAAAGTCAGTAAATGTGGGCCAGGCTTCACTCGTCGGCTGCGCAGTCAGGTGTTTGTTGACATGCAAAGATACCGACTTAGTTCAGTTTGCTTTCGACTTCTTGTCGTGAGCGTTTCTGTGTAATGGCACAACGACGCTGTTCCCTTCAAACTCCAAACTTTCTTTTGCATGGAGCTTGACCTACATCGCTTTTATTCGTTTCCGTACACGAAGGATGAAATGATGATTAGTCCTTCAATGCGCACTTTGTTATTTAAGTTTTGTTGTTGCTGAGGCTTGCTGTTGAGCTCAGGCACTGATCATGGTTGGAGGGAGAGCGGCTGATTTGGTGCCCACAACTGCTGTTAAAATCTTCTCAGCTGGAACAGCAGGCTGCGTGGCGGACCTAGTCACCTTCCCACTGGACACCGCCAAAGTCCGGCTACAGGTGAGGCATCAGGAAGCCCCACCCACCTCATGGTATTTGCAACTATAGCCACCTCAAAATATTCTCGGTAATTAAGAGCTTTATATTTTATAACAAAAAGTGTAACACAATTCAGAATATAAAAAAAGTGGAAAAATTGGTGCACAGGGACACCCCCCTCACCCCGACCCGGCTCAGCTTATCGTGTAAGTGTTGTTTCCTGATTTCTTTCTTTCTTTCTTTCTTTCTTTTAACATATTTGTCACACTCAAATGTTTCAGATCACCAAATTACCGAAACCCCAAAGTCCGTTTTTAACTGATGATTTGAGTTATTAAAGAAACAAGTGTAACGTGAGGGTTCACTTGATGGAATCTCCCTGAATAATTAGGAACAGCACGATGGAGACAGTTAACTGTCTTACCAGCCTCTTTACTCTCAGCACACAGCAACAACAAAAACCAACACTTCCTGTGTGCCGCCGTCATCAATATTTCACTGGGCTCTAAGAAGCCAGGAAATGTTATACTCAGATCAATGCAGAAAAACCAACTAGGTAGATATAACACATACTTATTACTGCTTTGAACATGCATGTGTAAACATTCAAATGTGTAAACATGTAAATACCAAAACAGGTAACCACCAAATAGCTGCATAACTAGCTCTATAACCCTTGTAAACACCTCTTTTTGTATATCAAATTACCTTTAAATTTACTTCCACATTTTACACAAGATATCCAAACCTACCTTGCCTTGTGTGAAAATGTAAAATTTACTGTGACCACTCACATTTTTAAGAAAGCAAAGTTCAATTTCACTAGCCACACCCAGGTGTGATTACTGCCAGTCTAAAAAGTGAAGTAGGCTAAAATATGACACAATTCAAAGAAACAAAAAACCAAAACAAAACATGTAAAACAAAAAGTCACTGAAAGATATCAGTCTGGAAATGGAAATGGAAATGGAAAGTCATTTCTAAGGCTTTGGGACTCCAGTGAACCACAGAAAAGAACCCAGTACAACATCTGAAGAACTGCAGGCCTCACTTCAGCTAGGGTCAGAGGTATAGAGGTGATGGGAATGTGATGGTGTCGAGCTGCTTTGATGCTTCTGAGCGACTTGCTGTAGCTAATGGAACCATGAATTCTGCTCTCTACCAGAACATCCTGAAGGAGAATGTCCAGCAATAAGTTTGTCCCTTCAAACCCAAAAACACTTGAGTTATGCAAGAAACACACTAGTGTTTTGGATCCTTATCCTGCTCCTAAATGGTAAACTGACTGGTTCTTATATAGTGCTTTTTTACTCTGCCTCATTCACCCATTCAAGCAAGCAATTTTTGCTATGCTTTTTCTATCTACAATTCACACACATTCATACTCCGATGGATGCATCGGAGAGCAACTTGGGGTTAGTATCTTGCTCAAGGATATTTGGCATGTAGACTAAAGCAGCCAGGGATGGAACCACCAATCTTCTGATTAGCAGATGACCTGCTCTAGCACCTGAGCTATAACCACCCCAAATGGCCTTGTCAAAGTAGGAACTGGCGTTATCAAACTCCAGACTGAAATCTTATTGAGATGCTTGGGAGTTATTTGAAACAGGCTGTTAACGCCTGTTAAAAACAATGTTGTTTGGTTTTTTTTTTTACAGGCGTAACTAACAAAATTACCAGTGAGTGTCAGTTTTCCCAAAATCATTGAAGTTGCCATATCTGTCTAAGAGCATAAAAAATAACATTTATTCATAATGTTACCACATGAGCATTTTTAGGATACTATAGATATAGATTGTTGTCAGCCAATACCTGTGTTTTGGCTGACTAGAAGATAAACTGCTTTTCATGTTGTCCAACCCCCTAGTTCAAGCATATGCTCAGAAATATCTCAACACGGCTGCATGTTACACGAATGTAACCTAACAATTAAGAAAGCAGCCTGATCACAGACATATGTGGACATTTTCCCTCTAAGTGAGGCAGTGAGGCTGATGGCACATCTTGAACCTGTTATTATGTTTCTTCAGGTGCAAGGTGAATCCAAGCCCTTACTGAAAGGCCAGAGGGCGGAATACCGAGGTGTGTTTGGCACCATCTTCACCATGGTGAAGACAGAGGGGCCGAGGAGTCTGTACAGCGGCCTGGTGGCAGGGCTGCACAGGCAGATGAGCTTTGCCTCGATCCGCATCGGCATGTATGACACCATGAAGCAGCTCTACACGCGAGGCTCAGAAAGTATGTCTGCATCAAAACCACATCCCACAACTCAGTACACAGCAGAAAGCTCAGAAAGTACGTCTGCATCAAAACCACATCCCACAACTCAGTACACAGCAGTTTACAGCCAGTGTACCTCAGGAGTTTCACAACTACCAAACAAATTTAACCTGTTAAACCTGTTGCTGGTCTTGAGCTGGACTTTGTATTATTTGCCTTGTTTGGATGGATTTATTGTTTCTGTCCGATGTCTCTTTATGTTTTAATTTAGATTTTTTTTTAAACAAACCTTATAATGGTGAACTTTTAAAGCCAGGTTTCCATTGGTAAAAGAGATCTTAATTTACGGCACTTCCTGGTTAAAGTAAAAATAAACATAAAAAAAAAACCCAAAATGAGCTTCAAATACAATTATTTTATGAAGGACTCACTGTCTTATTGTTTTGATTAATAATTAAAATTATCACAGCTAAAGGTGGTACAGATGGAAAACAGATAAAATCCTTGCAGGTGATCCAGATGTGCAAAAATTCCTTTACTGTGAGTTTGATGTCAGTGTTTCACAGCTGTTACGAAATACATGCCAGTCGGCAGGTATAAACATGTAAGAAATTATGTTCAGAAAGAGACGTTTAACTGATGTTTAGAGCAACTGGTTAGTTTAGATTTTTTTAAGATTTCTTAAGGGGCTAATGAGCTCAAACACTCCCTTCCTAATATCTGAAAATAAACTTCAGAAATTGAAAAGTCCTGATCATCTAACCGGAAATCAGACTCAGACTAAAATGAGTATAAGTCTAAACCGTAATCGCCTGAACTTGTTTTGCAGAAAATGCCTCCATGATGTAAGCCATGGAGAAAAAATAAGATAAGATAAGATAAGATAAGATAGAACTTTATTAATCCCTCGGGTGGGTTCCTCTGGGAAATTCGACTTCCAAAAAAAGCACAGCAACGACCGAAGTTACAGTTACAGAACTGTTATATATATATATATATATATACACACACACACACACACACACACACACACACACACACACACACACACACACACACACACACACACACATATATAAATACAGAGACAAATATAAATAAAATATACAAAGGGGATAAATAGAATAAATAGGAATAAAAAATAAAAATACAAGTGAATTGCACATTTCAAGTATTGAGTCTATTGCACTGTTGACTATTTACAAAAAGTATTGCACAAGGTATTGTACAGTGAGGTGCAGAGGCACTGCAGCTTAGTTGTTCCCCCCTCCTTTGTCCTCCTGTTTCCCCTCCCTCTCCCCTCCAGAGAGGAGTTAAACAGTCTGATGGCGTGTGGGACAAAATGTCCTCTTTCAAGGAATGTGTTTATGCTGGAGGCCTCACCTATTCTAACTATGCCGCTGTGGCATTATTAAGCAATCCAGATTTCCACCCAGATCAATAAAACTTCAGAAATTAGAGACACAACAACACACCCGCTTGTTCTCATTTCCATGTCCAACCCTCTCTTTCACTTTTTCTCTGGTTTTTAAACTCTCCCAAAGGCATAAGGACATCTGCCTGACCTTGATGAGGACATCTCCAAACTATAATCTCTGGCCTAGCTTGTTGCTTTATTTAGTGAAATTATCAATTAAACCAGTTTGAATGAATAATGTTCTACCAAAGAAAACAGTGTATGTCTACCCCAGTAGGAAATGATGCTTGAAACCTGAGAGAAGAGGATCTACCAAATAGAAAGTGAAATATTAACTCGCTTCATATTAAAAGCATAACTGAAAAATTTTGTGCATCCAGGTTTCACTATGATTATCCGAACTGCACCAAGTTTGATCTCTAATTGCTGTGTGTGTCTTTGTTTGAGGCACCAACATGTCATAAATCAATTGCTTGCGTAACAGATGCTGGACTCGGGACTCGACTGCTGGCAGGTTCCACCACAGGAGCGATGGCCGTGGCTTTTGCTCAGCCCACTGACGTGGTGAAAGTCAGGTTCCAGGCTCAGGCCCTGCGGCCTGAGAGCGGCTCTGTCAAGAGATACAGCAGCACGACTGATGCCTACAGGACCATTGCCAGGGACGAAGGTTTTAAAGGCCTCTGGAAAGGTATATTAAAATACACTCCACAGGGTTTAGGTGTTATTATTGCACAACATGACATCCCTAACACCACTGAGCAGCGGTCATCTTGTAGCAGTTATGACTTATATCATTATATTTCTCATAGATTGCCACAGGGATGATTCATGTCAGCCTCTGAGCTGTAACATCATGGTCAACAAAAAGGAAAAAGCAAAAAGCAAGGGTTTAGGGTCATGTTAAAAATATAAGCTCTGAGGGAAACAAAAGTAAAAATCATACTTACACAAGTTAGTGGCGCTTTTATGGTTTCTGCAGCCTAACACTTATGTTACGTCACAAATTAGACCACAGGTGACTGACTTCAACTGACTTGTCCCCAGACTTTTACGGAGTCTTCTGTTGGCCGAGCATTTCTCAGAGAAACCGGCTGCCTTATGTGCAGATTTTATGTTGCAAAACAAAGATGTGACGCTTGCGTTACTTCAGGCATCTGACAGAGAGCCCACAATGACCTCTGGATAAACCAGCACATTTTCAGATTAGTCTTCCTAAAGGGGAACCACAGTGATTTTACATGTGAGTCTTTTTCAGGTGTTCATGAAACTACTGTATGTTTGGGAAAATACTGTGTGGCTCCAGAAAAAAAGTGCTTCCTCTATTGACTGACAAAAACACAACAAGTGATTTGAATTTGTTTTGGTGAAGAAAATTAAGATTAATTAAAAAAAGGGCTTAAAACTACGTTAGCTGCTTGCAACATAACAGAACTGAACAAACTCCCTGGAATTGTTGGTAATCAAATCACAAGGTTTTCCCCAAGGAAGACAAATCTGTATAATCCCACAATTGACAATTATTTTTCCCATTTCTATTAGTGAATAAGACATACAGTAGAGTCTAGAAATCTTTGGACAGTGACACATTTTTCATAACTCTACATTCTTGAGTGCAGACTCTCAGCTTTAACTTTTAACCCTAAACCTTATTTGGCGGTGAAGTCATTACATTTCTATGTGCTTTTTTTAATCAGTGTGGGTTAATAGTTCAATATATGCATTTTTTTGTGTCCTTTAACCATTAAAACTAGAATTAATTTAGACAATGCTTCAAAACAACAGTCCAAATACAGCAAGTACCCAGAGATGTTACCACGATGGCTGTTGAATGGCAAGACTTGCTTCCAGAGGGACTTGTGGATATTTTTTATAAATTAGCAGCCAGTGAAACTTCTACATGATCATTTTTTCCCCTGAAAGCCCTAAATAAGTTACACAATAGATTTTTAAGGAATAAGCAAATATGCCACAAATTTAAACTTATATTTACTTTTGTTTTTTATCCTCTCACTCCATTTTTTGAAAAAAAAATTGCAAATTTCTGCTGATAATGACATGAGTGTGCTGCTGAAACTGATTTAAAATGAGATGCTGTTAACTGTTGAGGCCAGTAGAAGAATTTCTTCTTTATAGCAAAGTGAAAATCATGACTGATTTTCATGACTGTTTGATGACAGCGCAGGATGTTTTTTAAGACTGAGTTCACCAGAGAAAGAAAAGTGTTCCTATATGTTTGCTGTTCTTACAGGTTGTCTTCCAAATATAACTCGTAACGCCATCGTAAACTGCTCTGAGCTTGTGACCTATGACATAATGAAAGAGCTCATCTTGAAGTATAACCTGATGACAGGTAAGTGCAAATCTTTCTAACGCTCTCTCCAGCGTCGTGTTTGTTTGTTTAAATAACAAATCAGTTTTTCCTGCAGACAACATGCCGTGCCACTTCACCGCAGCATGTGCAGCCGGTTTCTGCACCACGATTGTAGCATCCCCTGTGGATGTGATAAAGACACGCTTCATGAACTCAGTGCCTGGGCAGTACAGCGGTGCTGTTAACTGTGCTATAACCATGCTGATTAAAGAAGGACCAACAGCTTTCTACAAGGGGTAAGGAATGTATTTTTGAAAACCAAGCATGACAGAGTGACTCCTACACACATTCTTGTTTCATCTGATTTCTTTCACAGCTTTGTGCCCTCATTCCTTCGCCTGGGTTCCTGGAACATTGTGATGTTTGTGAGCTATGAGCAGATAAAGAGAGCTGTGATGAGGTTTCAGCAGTTCTGAAAATCTTTGCTCGGACCTGTTTGCCTGTTGGTTTGATACTGAAGCCATTGTAGCACAGCTATTGTTGTTGGTTTAGACCTTTTCACCCTCAGGAATAAAAGTGCACATCTAACAAGGAGAAACTGCAGTGATGATTGATTTTTAAAAAAAAAGCATTTATTTAAATATTTACTAATTCTTTTCTTATATCTCCAAAAGCCCTCTTTTCACACGAGGCATTTTAATGTTTACTGGCACACTTGAACAGACGCACAAGACAAAATGCCCACAGTGCATTCTTTAAGTTGTATCTTTCTTAGGCAAGTGTATGCATTCATTGCCTTTGCTTCCAAGTGTAGTAATACACGCATGAATGGAGAAGCACAAAGCTGAATTTAGATGTGCAAGGTAACAAATGACTGTTGGATATATACTGACAGAACAGGTCGAACATGTTTCTGAGGCTGTAAAAAAGAATATAGGAAGTGCAAATGTATGTAAATATGTAGCCCAGAGTAATTATCCCATTTCATACTGAATTTTCCCAAAGCATACAATTAACACCTTTTGGAATGAGCAGCTCCTATTTTTATTTTTATTTTATTTCATGGATAAGGTAGAAATGTTTGTTTTATGTTAGGCCATAATTGAAACTACTGAGATAACATGTATACTCTACTCACACTCTTCAGAAAGGCATGTTCCTGGATACTAGAGAAAAGGGCAAATTGTTTATTATAACTGCAGATTCAGGAGGAACAACAGCTTTCATTCTGGTTGTGTAATGGTGGGCCAGCTCTATATCATCCTGAGGTGCATAGACATTTGCCCACCCAGTCTACCTGTGTTTTGTAGGAGGTAAATCAGGAGTAAGGGTGTTGAGCAAACTGTTGTGGTTTGCTGCTTCACAATTCCAGCAATAAGTCGCTCATTCTCAGTGGGTGCTGGATAATGATGACCAAAACAAATAAGCCTCTTTTAGTTACCGTGATCAATAACCTTTTGCTTGGTGGCTTTGAACCCACCATCTTCTCTGGTCATATGACAAGTTATGCTAAAGTGTTATTATTTCAATATCTGCTCAAAATGCATAGATATATAATTCCGACATAGTTTTAGACCTTTATATAACTCAGATCAGTATTGTGACAGATGAGATTAAATGGGTTACATTAAATCCGACATAATATTTGTTTTCTAAAATGTCTCAGTCTTCATTGAAAACTTGAACTCAGCACTCATAGCATATGTTTGCTCACTGGGTTTAAGCTACTGTGGGAAAACTCCCTGTAAGCCTCATATATTTTCTGTATTTTGGGTAAAATTATTGCTTTGTGACTTTTGTTGGGTTTTTTTTAAGTGAATGTATTGCTGGGTCAGGGCATTTTTATCTCTTAACCTCTCTCTAACCTCATATACGAGGTTGACTGTGTGTGAGTTAGACTCTATGTATAAGTATACTGGTTCACTTGGTCTGTTGCACTTGTATGCCTGTCAGTTATGTCTAATGTATGGTTTATGCTTTGACCAACTGGACTGTCCTGTTTAAAGTTTTAAAAATATGAATAAAATGTAGATGAAATAAGAAGGCAGTAAATAAAAGGACAAGATTTTCTATAGGGGGGCAAATGTTGACCCACACACGTACACAATGAACCTCATCATGTGTTACTATATACCTGCTGTACTACTGGATGCTGTTACAGATACTCTTCTGTATAATCCCCCATGAGACCTTTCAGGGAAACAATACAGAGATAAAACACCACCTAAGTGTGAGATTCAAGCCAGTAAAAGACTTTTCAGGCTAGAGGATGCAAGCTCCTACAAATATTTTATGATAGTTCATCTTTCTTATGCCATTTGTATCATTCTTGGTGTGTATACAAGCTTATTAACAAAAGTATCCGCATATTCAAACATAATCGAGTTTCCTGCCAAACAATGCAGAGACACGGAGGTGAACAGCACAAAACAACCAGCTGACAGACAAGAAAATTGCCCAGTTTGAGTCTTGCAGGACAAAAGACGCTGCTGACAAAGATGAAACTGAAGTCTGTGCTGGAACAAAAGCCCGTATACATGGTCCACCTTGCTAATCATCTCCATGGCTGAACTGGTATGGCAAAGTGTGGTGGACCACATGGCACCCAGGCTAACCCTAATGTCCGCTCAGGCGAGTCCATGTTGAGCCAAAGCAGGACATGGACTCGTTGGTCTTTTATCAAAAGACTTTGAGCGTGGACATCATCATGAAGGAAGCGTTGTTTGTGCTCCTTCTCTGACCTTGGCAGGAGTCTCTGGGCATAAATGGCTGCAGGTATCGAGTGTCAGTGAGCAGTTCAAGTTCACCACAGAGAAAACATTACTGTGTTCTAACCAGTTTATAATTACTGACGGCGTTTACAGTAAAATCACCTTAAGTTAAAACTCTGTAATCAAAATGATCAAAGTTTGATTTTTCCTCCTGTTATTGTTGGTGTGGTTTACCATGTTAAAATAGTATATCTGCAGTGTATGGTTCTAAGGACACTTGTTTCCAGCACTGAATGAATGAAACTTGAAATTTTTCATTATGAATGGCATTTTTTTTTCAGTTGTGGAAAGAACCTCCATATCGATCACCTGAAATCATGTATCATGTGCAAGGAAAACAAAACTTTAGAAAAAGCAAACGGGGCATGGTTTATATGCCTTTCTAATGACTTCAGATGCACACAGCCACCTTTAAATGAATAGAAAAGAAGTCAGCTAGATGAGTTGAATTTTGCCCTCCAGACAGAACTGTCATCAACATCACTTAAAAAGTGCTTCAAAAGATACCTTTCCGTAAGCTCAGCAAGAGTGTTTTCTCATAATATTCCACTAATGGCACTAGCTTTGAAAGCTGAGTGGTATCCGTCATATGCTGGCTATGAGTTAAAGACACAGATCTGGTGTGCAAAAGATTAAAAAAAGAAAAGAAAACGCTACCTTTCAAAGATTTCAAGGTCTTCATAGAGTTGTGAGGCTTCAAAAAATGTGTAACTCAAAGTACAGCAGCAGAGTAAATACATTAGGAACTGTTTCTGAGGGGAGTTGGATGATCCCCCCCCCCCAAAAATAAAATAAAATAAAATAAATAAAACTCTGAGCTATGAAGCGCTTTATCTTTAGTCACTTTGCATTTGGTAGCTTCTTTAAAATGTCCATGTTAAGTTTGTTGAGGGTGATTTAAGTGGCTGGTCAGTCATCAGTCCAAACAAGCTGAAAATTAACTAATTCTGGTCCCTGCACAGTTAAATAAATGGTCTAGTCCCCAAAGAACCCCTTTCTGCAGAATAAACAATAAACCTGCTGAGTTTTTTTTCTGATATAACTGAATATATTCTTCTACCCATGCTTTACTGTTTTTCAATATTTATTTTATTTATTTATTTATTACAACAAACACATTAATCCAGACTAAATTTGATTAAAAATCCATGACTTCAGTGCGGTGCTGGTTGGTGCCTCCTCGGCTGCACGTTCAGTGGCTGAAGACGGATGGGTTTGCGGCCTCGGAGGTGCACTCCCATTCGAAGGAGCTCATCCTCATCAGAGCAAAACAGCGAAGGCTGGATACAGGGGACAGTGTTTATGTGGGCGCCAAGCACCAGTAGGAATGGAGGTAAGACAGCAGCTGTGGTCAAACTGACCTGCTCAGGAAGGCCCAGAGACAAATAGTGAGCCTCACTGAGCCTTTGTGCTGTTTTTGTTTCATTTCGGATTATCTCCTGCAGGTTCTTCATCAGGACCAACCTGATGTGGTGGAGTTTCTGGGAGCTGACAAAGAGCTCCAAAAAATCTTGTATTGCTGTCTTTCCATCTGTAAACCTCTGAAACAGTAGCTGTGAGACAGAAACACATACAGAAGGCGTTTTGCAGAGCACAACTTGGCTCCAGCATCAATCTGAAATGTTTGTGGGTATTAAAGTGGGGAAAATGTAGCTTGCTGTTCATATATATTTGGAAACTGACACAAGTTTTTTTTTTTTTTAACTGTTTAATGAAACATATTCCAATGGCAGTTATATAATGGACATGGGCATACTGTCTAGACTCTTAGCTTTCATTTGAAGGTATCAACATTCAAATTGGATGAAGGGTTTAGGAGTTTCAGCTCCTTAACATGTGCCACCCTCTTTTTAAAAGAACCAAAAGTAATTGGACAATTGACTCAAAGTCTATTTCAAGGGCAGGTGTGGGCAATTCCTTCATTATGTCATTGTCAATTAAGCAGATAAAAAGCCTGGAGTTGATTTGAGGTGTGGTGCTTGCATTTGGAAGATTTAGCTGTGAACAGACAACATGGGTCAATGCAGGTGAAACAAGCCATCCTTAAGTTGCTAAAATAGAAAAATTTTGGTTTTGTACAAAACTAAAATTAGAAAAACATTGTCTCTGTCCAAATACTTTTTGACCAAACTCTATATATTTATTGTGTTTTAGGACTATTTTTATAATGGGATAATAGTTTGCCACAACTTTGCCAGACAGAGTGAACATATTGAGCCAACGCAGGGATATTACTCCTGAATTAATATAAATGTGAAAAAAACAAAAGAATCCTGTGTTTTGTTTATTTTTTTTATTTACTTGGCAAACCTTTCATTCCTACAGATCTTGATCCTGCAGATCTTTCTGATGTAATGCAGTGAGATTTAGTTACTATCGTCTTATTAACAACAAGGTATTTGAGTGTGTTATTAAAGAAAATACTTCACTGATCACAGATCAACAAAGTGGCTCTGCAAATTATTAAAAAAAACAAACCCCAAAACATTGTTTCCTCACCTCAGACTCCTCCTCTGCATGTCTGATCTTGTTCAGGAGACACCAGTGAGCATAATGAACACTGTATTTTTCTGCTATAATGAGAAATGAAAGTGTTTCAGCATGTTGTCTAAATAGTTTTTGGACAGGCAAAGAAAATCAGACCAGAAGGGCTTTCACTTACCGAGTTGATCTTGTTTGGCCTGAATGATGCTTCTGAGTTTCTTCAGCTCCTTGTACTTCACTGCAAGCAGCAGCTTTGCATCTCTAAATTTGGGTTTCTGGCTAAGATTGACTTTGGCCAGGTTTTGATTTGAAATCCGTGTCTTTTGCGCAGCCTGCTGGAGCCTCTGAAACTAAAAAAGCACCACATCTTGTTTTAGAAACAAGAAATGAATTAGTGCTGTGCTTTTCCCCTATATGTGCAAAAGTAAACAACAGCAGACCCAAGATGTTTGATTGATTAATCAACTGGGAGGAATGTATTAGTCGCTATTATAATGTTTGTTTAAATCTCTTTTTTAAAGCAATAAATATTAAATGCTTGATAGTCAAAGATTATAAAATGGAAGAGGTCCTACTGTGAATTTATGATGATAATAATAATTAGTTGATGATTTTATAACACTGACGAATAGTAGGACATTGACAGGGACCATTTTTATGTAACAAGTATGAATATTTTTAATATTTCTTAGAGTATTTTACTGTGTGTCATTAATACTTCGCAGAAGTAGAGTAACCTACTTAACACATTTACCACCCAATGCCCTCAATTAACCATGTTGGTAATTACGAAAATAATTTTCTCCCTGTCTTTATTTACATGTGTGCACATTATATTTGTAGTTTTAACATATAATTGTGTGGATGCTTTAAGCATCCACACTATTGAGTTCCTGTTTCTCTTTATTCTTTATACTTTATTCTAGTTGCTTCCGTACACTTTTTGGCACTTAACTACTTCCACAATTTTCAGCCGATTTTCACCATTCAAATTTTAAACTATTCTGCTATTTTTGCTAATGCCGGCTATATCTTTTGGTATTTTTAACTATTATACTTTTTAAAATATTCCACTTTTTTCCTTTAATTTGTCCCATTGAAATTAATGGGAAACTTCAGCAATTCTGCTAAATTTTGCTTGTTTTTGAAACTTAACTACTTCCTCAAATTTTCACCTAGAACAACCATTCAAACTTTAAAATGTTCACAAATTATTGGGCTATTCATGTATGATTCAGCTTTTTCAAATCTTTTACCATTTTACTTTTATGCCTCTTAAAGTTTTGAGTTGCACAATTGTGATTTTTCACAAAATACATGCGTTGTTATGGTTGCTATGCTCTTGGCTTCCAGTGTGTCACTGAAGGTTTTGCAATTTTCACTTCATGTCCGAACAACTTCTTGCTACTTGCTCAATTTTCACTCAACTTCCACAAATTATACATCAAAACGTAGGTATTTTTGCTGGCTTTCAGAAAATGTCACTATCATTGTTGTGGGATTTATAGAATTTTGGCAAATCTCCTCAGACCAACACAAGGTCAGAAAACTCTCCATACAAAGTCAATGGAGAGCTTGTTCAAAATCATCGCTGGCTTTCTGTAATGAGAGGCATATTCGAATCGTCATATCTCCTTAACGAAGCAAAGTTAAGACATGAGGCTTGTCCCCGAATATCTTCAGACACCCCTGACGCTCACAATTCAAGAATTTCTTTCTCACCTATTACCGTTCTGAAATGAGTTGGACTTGTTTGAGGGTAGGAAATTCGTCCTTCGCTCAGATTTCTTCAGATTTCAAACTGTGGAAATGAACCACTTTTTTCTCTCGTCATAACTTTTTGTTGGATTTCCACAGAGACCTGAAAATTTCCATGATTGTTCACCAAAGCCTGCTGTCTCTTACGGTGAAAGAATGATATCGATACTCCAAATAGATTTCAAGTCACAAAGCGTTGTTTGAGGGCAAGTCAAGGCAGTTTTTGCTTCGCTCTACTCAGTTATGGTGCATTACAAGTCAAATATCTTTAATAATTCATATTTTAATGATAAATTGTAAACACTGGAAGATTCCCCCATCTCTTCTGAACAAAACGGTGTAAGAATGACCGCTCTAGCCCCTACGGTTTGGAAATTATGGTCATTTGTTTGAGGGGAGTCCTCACTATGAGAAATAGGCTGCAATAATCCTGTGCCTCTCTGTGCTGCGTGTGTAAAAAGAGGCACATGTTTTGGCGGGAAAAAGTACACAGGCTCTCTGATTGGTGGATTCAAATTCAGCAGCTCCCAGGCTGACCTACAAACTTACTTCTCTCTCCCTGTGCATTTTTTTGCTGATTTTTTCATTTAACAAGTATATTTGAGGGACCCTCAGCATGTTCAGCATTTTTTCAGCTGTCCATTTTGCTTTTCTAATTTTTCTGTTTAACTTATTACTATTGTGCTAAATCATACTGTTTCTGCTATTTTATAAGATTTGTGCTTAATATAGTATTTCTGCTTTTTATAGGATTTGTGCTTAATATAGTATTTCTGCTTTTTATAGAATTTGTGCTTAATATAGTATTTCTGCTTTTTATAGAATTTGTGCTTAATATGGTATTTCTGCTTTTTATAGGATTTGTGCTTAATATAGTATTTCTGCTAAATTATAGTATTTCTGCTTTTTATAGTATTTGTGCTAAAACATAGTATTTCTACTAAATGTAGTATTTATGCTTAATCATAGTATTTCTATATATTTCTGCCAGGTCCCCAGGCAGCCAATCCTCTGTGAGGACTGAGAAATTCAAATTTTCAAATCAGGGCCTGCACGGCTTCCCAGCCAATCATATATGTGTCCTGAGGCATTCAAATTTGCATATTGGGGCCTTCATGGCTTCTAAGCCAGCCAATCATATCTGAGGGCTGAGGAATTCAAATCCACAAATCAGGGCCTGCACAGCTTCCCAGCCAGCCAATCATGTATGTGGGCTCCAGGTATTCAAATTTGCATATTGGGGAATTCGTGGCTTCTAAGTCAACAAGTCATCCATGTCATATATCTCTAAAAATTCATATTTTAATGATAAATTGTCAACACTTGAAGATTCCCCCATCTCTTCTGAACAAAACGGTGTAAGAATGACCGCTCTAGCCCCTATGGTTAGGAAATTATGGTCATTTGTTTGAGGGGAATCCTCACTATGTGAAATAAACTGAAAGAAGCAGGTCTATGTCTCTGTGCTGCGTGTGTAAAACAGATGCACCTGTTTTGGCGGGAAAACGTAAACAGCCTCTCTGATTGGTGGATTCAAATTCAGCAGCTCCCAGGCTGACCTAGAAACTTAGTCCTCTCTCCCTGTGTGTGTGTGTGTGTGTGTGTGTGTGTGTGTGTGTGTGTGTGTTTAGTGGGAGAGAGAGGACCCTGCCCTTATTTGACAGCATGTCATTGTAGGATTTAAATTGAACATAGTTAGACTGGTTGACTGGATTAGAGCCTGTGTTTGTGTGTCCCTCTGTGCATTTGTGTTTCAATAAGTTATTACTATTCTGCTAAATCATAGTGTTTCTGGTACTTTTCGGTACTTGTGCTAAATACAGTATTTCTGCTAAATCATAGTATTTCTGGTACTTTTCGGTACTTGTGCTAAATACAGTATTTCTGCTTTTCATAGGATTTATGCCTAATATAGTATTTCTGCTAAATTATAGTATTTCTGCTTTTTATAGGATTTGTGCCTAACATAGTATTTCTGCTAAATTATAGTATTTCTGCTTTTTATACTATTTGTTCTAAATTATAGTATTTCTGCTTTTTATAGGATTTGTGCTTAATATAGTATTTCTGCTAAATTATAGTTTTTCTTCTTTTTATAGTATTTGTGCTAAAACATAGTATTTCTACTAAATGTAGTATTTATGCTTAATAATAGTATTTCTATATATTTCTGCCAGGTCCCCAGGCAGCCAATCCTCTGTGAGGACTGAGACATTCAAATTTTCAAATCAGGTCCTGCACAGTTTCCCAGCCAATCAAATAAGTGTCCTGAGGCATTCAAATTTGCATATTGGGGCCTTCGTGGCTTCTAAGCCAGCCAATCATATCTGAGGGCTGAGGAATTCAAATCCACAAATCAGGGCCTGCACGGCTTCCCAGCCAGCCAATCACATATGTGGTCTCAGGCATTCAAATTTGCATATTGGGGAATTCGTGGCTTCTAAGTCAACAAGTCATCCATGTCATATATCTCTAAAAATTCATATTTTAATATTAAATTGTCAACACTTGAAGATTCCCCCATCTCTTCTGAACAAAACGGTGTAAGAATGACCGTTCTAGCCCCTACGGTTAGGAAATTACGGTCATTTGTTTGAGGGGAGTCGTCACTATGAGAAATAGACTGCAAAAATCCTGTGTCTCTCTGTGCTGCTGCGTGTGTAAACAGATGCACCTGTTTTGGTGGGGAAAAGTGCACAGCCTCTCTGATTGGTGGATTCAAATTCACCAGCTCCCAGGCTGACCTAGAAACTTACTTCTCTCTCCCTGTGTGTGTGTGTGTGTGTGTGTGTGTGTGTGTGTGTGTGTGTGTGTGTGTGTGTGACAGAGAGAGAGAGAGAGAGAGAGAGAGAGAGAGAGAGAGAGAGAGAGAGAAAGGCTTTTAATGGGATGATCTCATTCTAAGATTTAAATTCAATATATTTAGACTGGTTGACTGAATTGGATCTTGTGTGTGGGTCTCTCTGTGCATGTGTGTTTCCTCATGTGTACATATTTGTGATTGTGTGGCTGTAATAAATTTTTTTGCAGATTTTTGTCATTTAACAAGTATATTTGAGGGACCCTCAGCATGTTCAGCATTTTTTCAGCTGTCCATTTTGCTTTTCCAATTTTTCTGTTTAACTTATTACTATTGTGCTAAATCATACTGTTTCTGCTATTTTATAAGATTTGTGCTTAATATACTATTTCTGCTTTTATAGGATTTGTGCTTAATATAGTATTTCTGCTAAATGTAGTATTTATGCTTAATCATACTATTTCTGCTTTTCATAGTATTTGTGCTTAATATAGTATTTCTGCTAAATTTAGTATTTCTGATTAATTATAGTTTTTCTACTAAATCATAGTACAGTATTTCTGCTTTTTATGGGATTTGTGCTAAAACAAAGTATTTCTACTAAATGTAGTATTTGTGCTTAATCATACCATTTCTGCTTTTTATAGGATTTGTGCTTAATATAGTATTTCTGCTAAATTATAGTATTTCTGCCAAATTATAATATTTGTGCTAAAACATAGTCTCAATTTAAAATTACAATATTCATAGTTCATCACAGTGTCTCTGGTAAATCACAATATTTCTGCTCTGTTGTACTATTTTTCTAAATCATAGTGTTTCTGTAATGTTTAAGTATTTTTGGCTAAATATATTCTTTCTGTTATCTTATACTATTTCTCCTAAATTCTTGTATTTTTGAGAAGTTATCATGTTTCTGGTAAGTTACAATATTTCTGCTAAATTCTGCTATGCTATTGTATTTCTGCCAAGTATTATGTTTCCTCTAAGATATTGCAGTTCTGCTAAGTTATTCCATTTTAGCAAACTTCTTTTGCTTCTGCAAAGTTTTTACAATTTCTGCAACTTTTCAGCTTTTTCAGCTACTTTTTGCATACAGCTTCAGCTTTAAGCATCCACACTGCATTTTCGCAGGAAATGCAAATTTTTCTAGTTATTGTTTTTATCCATCAATTTTGGAATAAATTTGGAGTAACAAATTATAAAGCATATTAACATTTTTCTTTTTATTAAGATGCCAAATTACAGTTATTTACTTCACTTATTTACTTCTCGGAGATCTCAAGGGTGCAGGCTCAAATTTGGGAAACGTGGTCTAATGAATTTGTTAAGCGCTGCACTTTTAAAAGAATCCGAATACTTCTTATTCGTGTTAGTTTAAACATCTTTTTCACTCACCTTTTCACTGCTCCTGGCCATGTGAGTTATTTTGTCCTCGTCTTCCAGCAGCTCTCGCAGCTCTCTGGTTCTGCGGACGCCGAAGTGAAACCGGACCGGCAGAGACATGCTGACCGTCCGTGCTCTGGATGCTCTCTGTCTCCTCAGTATAACACCTGCTGGCTCCTGAAGCGTCCTTCGGGAGCTGTTGATGCTGCATTCAAAGACAGTCAGAGGTTATACTACTGCAGAACTTGTGGAAGTAAACATGAATCTTCCTTTGAAAGTTTGAAATCCTGGAGAAAGAAATGTTTTGCTTTTTTTTTTTTTTTGTAATTTTTGCTACTTTCTGCCGAAAGTAGTTAAACTAAAACATATTTATGTTTTAGTTTAACTTAAATAATAACTTTAGTTATTGGTTAAATAATAGCCAATAACTAAATTGGTAAAAATGCTTCTTTAAGCTTGTGTGAACCTTTCACACAAAAAGGTCTGTGTGGTTTTCTTTGGGAGTGTCTTAAAACTGAGTTTGAATGTGTAAAAATCACTGAAACACATCATCTATTAATGAATCAAGGACTTGGGAAAAAGCCTTTGAAGATAATGCTGGTAGTTATTTATTCTTGTCAATAAATTACATAAATAGTTTCCTTGCCATGCTTAATATTTGTTCAAGATGAGTTCTAGAGAATTTCAAAATAATTTAAAAGAATTGTAACTTGTAATGATTAAAGACCTTAGTATTTATATACTGCATACTTTTTATATAAATCTGCTGTATTTATCACAGTAAAGGATGAAAAGAAAACGGCAGTGCACAGCATATTGTGAGAGTGTGTGTTGTTGACATATTGTCGCTATCACTGTGGGATTATTCTTGGTTTTGTGTGTCTCTGTTGTCTAGCCTTGTCCTGTCTTGATCACCCTGTCAACATGACCACTGCTGCCCTCAGAATAACTGAGGCTATATGTAGCCTCAGTTAATCCTTAAGTCCAGCGCTGCCGTCCGTCAGTGAAAGTCCTGCACTGAGACTGAGAGGCGCTTCATGTCCAGACAACATTCAGATTTACCACCACAGCTCTGAACACAGGACATGTCCACTGGGTGAGGAAGCGATTCTGCTTGTACTTAATTTTTTAAAATTTTGCATAGTGATGTGTTTTACTGTGTGTGTGGTATGCTGAAGACGGCTCTAATGAGGTTATAGGGTTTTATTTTAGGTTTTTTTTGCATTTCTTAGGTCCTTTTCTCCTTTTTAAAAATTTATAACAACATTACTTTTTAAATGTGCAAATTGTGTCGTCTTGAAATATTACAGATCTTCACAAAAAGCTTTGCAGTTCTCAGTTTTGCATTATGGGCAACAGAAGTCTTGCTCATAAAGAGTTAACCTTCTGATTGTTAGGATTTCTCCTTTTCTGTGTCTTTGCCTTTGTTTCTGTTCACATCACTTCTTATCTTATCTATGCTTGTGCTGGAGTTTGCAGAAGTCATTATTTATATAACTCCAAACTCCTCAAAGGATTATTTCAACTCACAAACCACAAACGGGCCTTTCTCTTAACCAGACTTTCTATTTGCACAAAAAGCACAACACATTTTATTGTTCGCAAAAGTTTGCAGAAAAAGTGTGAAAAGAGTCCTGTGAGTCTGTGATTGCTGCATGTTGTGAGTAAATAAGAAATAATTATGGCATGGAGGGGATGAACAACAACTAACAAACAAGGTTAGGTTGATATTTCGAGTTTTTTTGTACGTAAGTTTAAAAGTTAGTCCTCTGAAGTATGGCTTCAGAGCAATCACTTGAATTTTAATTTTGCTAGTTATTAAAACAAAATCACTGATGTGAAACTCTCATTTTGACACGATGTGCTAAAAGCTGTCCTTTCACTTTTCAGCACATCTCTTTTCATTTTTTCTGTCCCTCCATGAATTTGTGATTTTTCTTTCACAGTACATGAGCTGTAGTTTGAAGTATTGTGATTATTCACTGTCTCATTAGTTATCACTGCACCGACCTGAAGTGAACAGTCACTTGTTTTGGTTACGGGCAGTTTTTTGCTAAGACTGCAAAGACTCCTGAGACAGTTAATGTTCATGTGTTTTCAGTGTTACAGGACAAACATTACT